>NC_059430.1:11193932-11433966 GCF_021028975.2 Sphaerodactylus townsendi
AAAGAAGAAAGGAGAATTGTGACCCAACACCTCTGTTGTTCCTGTGGAATGCTCCACTTGATAGGTCTGCCCCCGAAGAGCCACGAACGGAACATTCCACTTCTATTTCTCCTGTCTTTTGATGCACAGATATATTGATAGTTTCACAGAAAAATGTTAACCTTAAACGCTGTCAGCCTTAATGTTGTGCTTCTGTCTCTACCTGTCTGTTTAATTGCTCAAAAATGTCACTTCACAGGTGGGTTTATCAAAAGATCCAGTAATATCTGTAAAGAAAATGGTGCCCGCCTCACCTGCTCCGCATTAAACAGCCAAACTCCTAAACCACAGTCTTCCATTGTCACTCTATCTGGGAGAAACCCTCTCCTGACCTCAAAAACTGAGAAGGATGGCAGGGGACAGCTACAGGAAGACACACAAGTCTTCTGTCCTGAAGACCTCCCTGCTTGATTCCTTCATCTATTCGTCTCCTTCCCAATATTTTGGGTGGAGATGGTCTCGCAGCTGCTGCAGCCAAAATAACTGGCATGATTGGTGTGTGCGCCGTGTGTGTGTTAAGTGCCTTCAAGTCACTTCCAACCGATGGTGACCTTAGGAATAGGTTTTCTCCAAAACATCCTCTCCTTAATAGCTTTTCTGAAGTTTTGAGAACTGAGGGCCGTGGGTTCTCCTCTAGAGTCAATCCATCTCATGTTTGGCCGTCCTCTTTGCTCATGTTTGGCCGGCCGTCTTCCGCTTTTCGTGGCATTATTATATTTTCCACTGACTGTCATCTTGTAATAACATGACTGAAGTACTACAGCCTCAATTTAGACCAGTGGTTCTCAACCTTCCTAATGCCGCGACGCTTTAATACAGTTCCTCATGTTGTGGTGACCCCCAACCATAAAATTGGTATATATCCGTGGTGGCGAACCTTTGGCACTCCAGATGTTATGGACTACAATTCCCATCAGCCCCCACTAGCATGGCCAATTGGCCACCCTGGCAGGGGCTGATGGGAATTGTAGTCCATAACATCTGGAGTGCCAAAGGTTCGCCACCACTGGTATATATAAAACATTTTGAAAGACTGTTTTCTGATGGTCTTAGGCGACCCCTGTGAAAGGGTCGTTCAACCCCCAAAGGGGTCGCGACCCACAGGTTGAGAACAGCTGGTTTAGACATTTCAGCTTCTGAGAACAGTTCAGAACTGATTTTACAGCATCTGTAAAACTCTTCTCCAACTCCACATGTAAATTACATATGTTACACGCATGGCTCATTCTACAGCCTAGGTGTCAAACTCGCGGCCCTCCAGGTGTTATGGACTGCAGTTCCCATCAGCCCCTGCCAGCATCATGCTGGCAGGGGATGATGGGAACTGTAGCCCATAACACCTGGAGGGCCGCGAGTTTGACACCTGTGTTCTACAGCATCATCCCACAAATCACTCACAAGCTCAAAGCAGGAAGGGATGTACCCATGTTGTTATTTTTTGTAAATAACTGCACTCAAAGAGTTTTGGTTTGTTCTTTTAATGCTGGCACACCTTGCAGAGTGCAGTTTGAATGCTGACAAGTTTCACAGGCTACATAGAAGTTGAAAGTAGAGTCTGGTGGGTTACTTTGAAAAAGGAACTTGGCAGAAAAACAAACACACAAGCCCTCAAAACACACACAGAGTTTAAAAAAACACCGAGCTTTAAGGATAAGCCCCCCAAAACAGAGCTGCATTTTTGCTCTCTGTCCTATTCCTTTCGTTGGGCTCCCAGAGATTATGGCATGTGTCACCGCCCCTCAGAGAGTGTTCAGAAGAGCTGAATGGCAGTTACACAGAGCTGGTGATTCACCAAAAGCCCCACCACACCTTGTAACAACAACAACAACAACAAATCAAGCAGCTGGTCACAATAGTTCAACCTTGGTATCTGAAAGAGAAAGTCTAGTCCTTCACTGGAACCATCTAGTCTAGCTGAGCAGATGGGACAGAGAAAGATTAATCAATTCCAGGTCTCATCTCATAAACCTATAGTGGTGGCCCTTCCTCCACAGTGGTGTAAACTATCCATACCCAGGTGTGTTCTTCTATTCCAGCACTGGTGGCAGATGGACCACAACCTGTTGGGAGAGAATATCCCTGGGGCAACAGCTTCTTCTATTCTGACAACCACTAGAACCAGGGGGCATTCACTGAAAATGCTGGGGGGAAGAATTAGGACTAATAAAAGGAAACACTTCTTCACACGACGTGTGATTGGTGTTTGGAATATGCTGCCACAGGAGATGGGGATGGCCACTAACCTGGATAGCTTTAAAAAGGGCTTGGACAGATTTATGGAGAAGAAGTCAATCTATGGCTACCAGTCTTGATCCTCCTTGATCTCAGATTGCAAATGCCTTAGCAGACCAGGTGCTCGGGAGCAGCAGCAGCAGCAGGCCATTGCTTTCACCTCCTGCACGTGAGCTCCCAAAGGCACCTGATGGGCCACTGCGAGTAGCAGAGAGCTGGACTAGGTGGACTCTGGTCTGATCCAACAGGCTAGTTCTTATGTTCTTATGATATTCCCCTTACAGGTGAGGAAATAATTGCCAAGGTTTTGCTGTTCATGGATTTTGATCCAAAGAGGGATTAGGCACACTCTGGTGTGTATTTCAGGAAAGCCCCATGGCAGAGAAGTACTAATAGCAATGGCCAACATGGCTGCTAAACACTGTGTCAACAAGCACAGAGGCAAAGGCTGAAGAACAATGTCTGCATTGAAGCCCCTGATATGTGTTTCTGTTGTAGAACCTGTGGTTATAGACTTGGTATGTGAGTTCATGGTAAATGTGCCAAATGCCAGAGGATCCATGAGTAACAGTGCTTCAGATCCATGTTTTTGAGAGAAGCAGTGCCATAGTGGTTAAGATCAGGTGCATTCTAATCTGGAGGAACCGGGTTTGATTCCCAGCTCTGCCGCCTGAGCTGTGGAGGCTTATCTGGGGAATTCAGATTAGCCCGTGCACTCCCACACACGCCAGCTGGGTGACCTTGGGCTAGTCACAGCTTCTCGGAGCTCTCTCAGCCCCACCCACCTCACAGGGTGTTTGTTGTGAGGGGGGAAGGGCAAGGAGATTGTAAGCCCCTTTGAGTCTCCTACAGGAGAGATGGGGGGGGGGGATATAAATCCAAACTCTTCTTCTTTTTCTTGAACTGTGGTAATCCAGCAAAAAGGTAGGTGATCTTGGTGGAAAGCGGTGTCTATAGATTTAACATATAACTTCATGCTGCCATTGGGGGATCCATAAGGATCCAAGGCTGATTCCGCATGGGCCAAAAACAGCAGTGTGAAAACGGTGTGAAAATGGCATAAAAGGGTTTAAAACGGTGTAAAAGGGTTTACACTGTTTTCCCACCACTGTTTTGGGCCAATGCGGAATCAGCCCAAGCTTTCCAACTAGGTTTTTGTGCCACTGTAGCCCCACGGAGTGTGGGGTGAGTGATTGTTGTGTTTAGACATGTGGCAAAGGGCTTGAGGTGCGATGTGCTGGTGACTTTGGGGTGACAGTGAAATCATCAGGAGGAACCGTGAGGATCCATGTTTTTCCAAGCAGGTTTTTGTGCCGCTGTGGCACCCTGGAGCGATAGATGTGTGATTACTATGTTCAGACATGCGGCTAAGGCAGGGGTGGGCAATTATTTTTTCCATGGGGGCGCATAAGAAACAGAAAACATTGTGGAGGGCCGGGCCAAAAGGCTGAACTCAATTCGGCATAATAGGAGCTGGTAAGTGACAGACAGGTGCACAGATCAACTTGGAATCAGTGGCAACAGTTCTGCATACAACACTATTTGGCGCAAAGAATCATGGGCTTAGCCTACCTGCATAGTTGTCCACTGTGACAATCAAGCAAGTGGGGAGACTTAAGTCCCTTGACCTACTTTTTTCATCGACTGATGCTTTTTTGAAAGTTTTCTCCCCGCTATGAAACCCCGGTTGCCTTGGTTGCGGCTTTTCTGCAGAAGGTTTCAAAGGCACTGCTAACTCCCCAGCAAGGTGAAGGGGAGGCACTTTGAAAGCCACCGCTTGCCGAGGCAGCCGGGCTTCAAGCGGGGGGCTTTTCAAAAGACGCCTACCAGCTCCTAGCAAGGCAGAGGGGAGCCAGTCACGGGTCATCCAGCCGGGTCGGATGTGAACCGCCCAGGTCGTGATAATGCCTTCGCAGGCTCATGGGCTAAGAGACTGAGCTGTGACGTGCGTTTGGTGGATTTTTTGGGGTGACAGAGCAAAAACCAGGAAGATCCATGTTTTTCAAGAAGGTTTTTGGGCCCCTGCAGTGCCATGGAGCATGTTGTGTTGAGACATGTGGTGAAGAGCTTGAGCTGTAATGTGGTTGTGATTTGGGGGTGACTTAGAGCAAGAATCCATGTTTTTCAAGCAGGTATTTGGGCCACTGAGCATGGGAGGAGTGATTGTTGTGGTCAGACATGTGTCAAAGGGCTTGAGCTGTGATATGGTGATGGTATCGGGGTGACCAAGTATACATGAGGATCCATGTTTTTCAAGGAGGTTTTTGAGCAACTACGGTGCCACAGAGTGTGGGATGAGTGATTGTTGTGTCGAGACATGGCTAAGAGCTTGAACTGTGATGTGTTGTGGATTTTGGGGTGACAAGTGAAAAAATCAGAAGGATCCATGAGGTTCCATGTTTTTCAAGCAGGTTTTGGGGCTGTTTCCCATCCCATTGTCTTTTCTGGAAATCGATAAGAATTTTCTCCACCTAAATGGCAACAGCCATTGGAAACAATTAAAAAAAGCTATAAATAAGCCAAGCATTGGCGGGGGTGGGGGGTGGGGAGTGTGGAAGTATTGGATTGACATGATCACAGTGGAAGGTACTGGCTTTTACTGCCTCAGCATATTGGTCCATGTGGCTCAAAATTGTCTTCTCCCATTGCTAGAGGTTTGTTATGATCTCACAAACTTTCTACTACCAGAGATCCTTTTCACCGGAGTTGCCACGGCCTTATTGTGGGACTCTAGCATGCAAATTAGTGGTGTCTTGCTGAGTCTTATTTGTCTTCACCAAAGCTATGAAATATCAGGCACCACTGCATTGGGTTAAATATCAGGCAGATAGAGAATATGGCAGAGCAGATGTCTGGCCACTAACTGGTTGGGTGGAAGTTAATCTGGAGGAACCGGGTTTGATTCCCAGCTCTGCCGCCTGAGCTGTGGAGGCTTATCTGGGGAATTCAGATTAGCCCGTGCACTCCCACACACGCCAGCTGGGTGACCTTGGGCTAGTCACAGCTTCCTGAGGCCTTCCTCTCAGCCCCACCTACCTCACAGGGTGTTTGTTGTGAGGCGGGAAGGGCAAGGAGATTGTCAGCCCCTTTGAGTCTCCTGCAGGAGAGAAGGGGGGATATAAATCCAAAACTCTTCTTCTTCTTCTTAAACAAAAATGTGTGGGAAAGTAAACTAAAATATATGTTTCTCTCTAGTTTTGAGGTTCAGAAAAATAGACATAGATTGTAAGTATGAGATGCTTTACACATTTGAATTGACATGATGCTGGACTAGATGGACTCTGGTCTGATCCAGCAGGCTAGTTCTTATGTTCTTATGAATTTTGCAAAATATATTTTTACAAACAGTTTAGAAATACTTGTATATATGCTTTACTGCCCTTGAATAGAGTGGTGCTAGCTGACAGCTATAAAATCACAGTTGTAATTCTGCATTATATCAAAAGCATTAATACACTAATTCTTGTGGAGCACTTGTGTTCCAAAGCTGTGGGGTGTTTGCTAAGACATGCAGTCTGATGTACACACTGAATCTTCGAGTTGTCTTTATATCATACTATTATTTAGAATAATCCCAGAATGACTTGTATGCTTTTGATCCCTTTGATTTCCATGAAATTAAATGACTGTGTTAGATGTGTCCAGACCCATTTCAACTTTTCACAATAATTACAACAACAATTACTACATTTTTAAATCTTTAAATCTGATCTTTAAATCTGATGTTTGGAGAGGAGACGTCTGAGGGGGATAGTGGATTGAAGTCTATAAAATTATGCATGGGGTAGAAAATGTTGACAGAGAGAAATTTTTCTCTCTTTCTCACAATGTCAATAATTAGAACCAGGGGCATTCATTGAAAATGCTGGGGGGGGAAAGAATTAGGACTAATAAAAGGAAACAAGGAATTCTTCACGCAACGTGTGATTGGTGTTTGGAATATGCTGCCACAGGAGGTGGTGATGGCCACTCACCTGGATAGCTTTAAAAAGGGCTTGGACAGATTTATGGAGAAGTCGATCTATGGCTACCAATCTTGATCCTCCTTGATCTGATATTGCAAATGCCTTAGCAGACCAGGTGCTCAGGAGCAGCAGCAGCAGAGAGCCATTGTTTCCACACCTCCCCTGCCATTGAGCTCCCAAAGGCACCTGGTGGGCCACTGTGAGTAGCAGAGTGCTGGACCAGATGGACTCTGGTCTGATCCAGCAGGCTAGTTCTTATGTTCTTATGATGCTGAAAACATTTCCAGTGCGACTATCAATTTCAACATTGCTTTGGATGTACTAGTTATGCACTGGCTGAATCCTTGCAAAAGCACCTGCGTTGCTGTTGGTAACAAGAGATAATTATATTCACCCCAATGGAGATAGCCTACTGCTAAAACAATTTTTTTTGCAAATATGGATACAAAAACATGCCCATTCATAGCACTGCAGCTTTTTGCACAATAAAATCCATTTATTGTTCCTTTTTATAAGACGCAATTTGTTTATCATGGCAATTATTATGAGAATATATTTACTACAAAATGCTTTTTTGTCTTCATTACTTGCATATTGTAAAATTAGTAAATATGGCTTTCAAATGAATGGTTGGTGTTTGGTATATATTTTTTAAAAAGGCCCTTAATTTTGTGTGTGCGCTTGAGAAGACTTACACTGAAATTCCTGTCTTCTATGTTAAGCAAGATACACGCTTATTTGTTTGTTTGTTTAATTAGATTTTATACCGCCTCTCCACTGTTTAATTTACAAACAAGCTTTTTTGTTTTACATGCCACATAAATGCCATTAAAAGCCAAAAATTATACTGGTTTGGAAACTGCTTAGCACTACTGTCTGTTTCAACTGAGGGGAGGAGTTAGTTTGAAGGACGTAGGTAAGGGTTTTTTTTTTCATGGGTTCAATCCCCCATTACATGTCTGAAGCTCCGCCCCCCCTCCCAGCCGGCAGTCCCTTCTTCCCTCCCCTCTGGGGAGAAGAGACTGCCAATCTTGGGCCGAGATCCAATACAGTACTTCAAGTGATGAATTGCATGGAGCAAAGCCCAAAGGGCAACAAAATCCACAAACCAGACCCTTTTCTCCTCAAATCAATACAGTATTTACATTAGATCAGATCCCTAACCAAAATAAACATTCCAACAGGAACAACTCAAACTCTGCAAACTACGGCGTGCGTTGAAATGAATCCTCCTACAAATGTCCACAATGATCTGGAAATCTTTTCTACAACAAAAAAGAACACCTGACATTTATCTGAAAGTTACAGGATTTCCAGCGGAAAAAAACACCAAATGGCTGTATATTCCAGGATAGGGGTGATAGCTTGAATAGACTGGAACAGCTAGATTGACTAGGCTCCCGATCTACATCCTCGAATTTAAGTATCAACATATTGGCATGGAATATTGCGGGATGGAATTCAAAAAAGGAGAAGAGACTGCCGTCCCCGACCCCGGGGAGCTGCTTTTATAAGTTCTGAGGCCGGGGGCAGAGCTTGGGGAGGCATGACCACACCCCCAGGTGTGGGTGGGGCGTGGCCATGCTTCCCGAACCCACCCCATAAAAAATCTATAGCTACATCCCTGGTTGGTTTTAACCTACAGTCTTTCTATCTCCTTTTCTTAACAGAATAGTCTTGCATAGGAAGGCTGCGCATATGCCTGTAGAGAAGGGGTCTTCAAACTATGGCCCTCCAGATGTTCATGGACTACAATTCCCATCAGCCCCTGCCAGCATGGCCAAGTGGTAGGGCTCATGGGAATTGTAGTCTATGAACATCTGGAGGGCCATAGTTTGAAGACCCCTAATGTAGAGGAAGCAAGAGACAAAGCTTCCTTACAGAAGGGAAAATAATTGTGCGAGAGGTTAAGGAAACCTCCTGTTAGTTTCATCATGGGCGACAGCTGCATGAGGATGGAAGAATTTGGAATGCTGTCACAAGGAATCTTTTAAAATATTTATGCACAATCATCTTTTGCTAGAAAGGAGTCTTTATTTTTTACTTGGGAGCCTGCATAGCAAGGTCTACCCTTGGTCTGCCCAGCTGGATTATCGACTGACTGTCATGGCTGGGGTGGTAAATGTACTGCTACTCGCCTAGGAGCAGCAGTGGCGTAGGAGGTTAAGAGCTCATGTATCTAATCTGGAGGAACCGGGTTTGATTCCCAGCTCTGCCGCCTGAGCTGTGGAGGCTTCTCTGGGGAATTCAGATTAGCCTGTACGCTCCCACACATGCCAACTGAGTGACCTTGGGCTAGTCACAGCTTCTCGGAGCTCTCTCAGCCCCACCCACCTCACAGGGTGTTTGTTGTGAGGGCGGAAGGGCAAGGAGATTGTCAGCCCCTTTGAGTCTCCCGCAGGAGAGAAAGGGGGGATATAAATCCAAACTCTTCTTCTTCTTCTTCTTCTTAAGAGCTCGTGTATCTAATCTGAAGGAACTGGGTTTGATTCCCAGCTCTGCCGCCTGAGCTGTGGAGGCTTCTCTGGGGAATTCAGATTAGCCTGGGCACTCCCACACACGCCAGCTGGGTGACCTTGGGCTAGTCACAGCTTCTCGGAGCTCTCTCAGCCCCACCCACCACAGGGTGTTTGTTGTGAGGGCTGAAGGGCAAGGAGGATCGTTCACCTTTGAGTCTCCCAAGCAGGAGAGAGAAAGGTGTGATATAACCACAAACTCTCTTCTTTCTTCTTCTTAAGAGTCAGGTACTCAATCTGGAGGAACTGGCTTGGATTCCCAGCTCTGTCAGCCGAGCTGTGGGAGGCTTCTGGGAATTCAGATTAGCCTTGCACTCCCTGCACACGCCAGCTGGGTGAGCCTTGGGCTAGTCACAGCTTTTTTAGGAGCTCTCAGCCCCCACCTACCACCTCACAGGGGTGTTTGTTGTGAGGGCTTAGCTGGCAAGGAGATTGTCAGCTCCCTCGGAGTCTCCCCGCAGGGAGAGAAAGGGGATATAACCAAACTCTTCTTCTTCTTCTTCTTCTTAAGAGTCAGGTATTCTAATCTGAAGGAACTGGCTTGATTCCCAGCTCTGCCGCCTGAGCTGTGGAGGCTTCTCTGGGGAATTCAGATACCGGCACTCCCACACACGCCAGCTGGGTGACCTTGGCTAGTCACACAGCTTCTCGAGTTTCAGCCCCACCCACCTCCTCACAAGGTGTTTGCTAGAGGGGGAAGGGCAAGCAGAGATTGTCAGCCCCTTTGAGTCTCCTGCAGGAGAGAAAGGGGGGGATATAAATCCAAACTCTTCTTCTTCTTCTTCTTAAGAGCTCGTGTATCTAATCTGAGGAACCGGGTTTGATTCTCCGCTCTGCCGCCTGAGCTGTGGAGGCTTCTGTCTGGGGGGAACCAGATTAGCCTGTGCACTCCCACACACACCCCAGCTGGGTGACCTGGGCTAGTCACAGCTTCTCGGAGCTCTCTCAGCCCCACCCACCTCACAGGGTGTTTGTTGTGAGGGGGGAAGGGCAAGGAGATTGTCAGCCCCTTTGAGTCTCCTACAGGAGAGAAAGGGGGGATAATAAATCCAAACTCTTCTTCTTCTATCAGAACTCCTTGAGATAATTTGGGGGGCTTTTGAAAGTATTCCCAAACTTTTTTCCAATGGTTGCCAAGAACACATACTAATGGCAGGGCTTGTTATTGTCAAACTTCTTAATCTTCACTTAATCTTCATCACTGACAGTGGAAATAATATTTTAATTTATTGATATCTGAAGAAGCAAGCTTTGACTCAGAAAAAAATGTATATTCTGGGAAATGTAGTGGATCTTTAAGATCCTACAGAACTCAAATGTTATTCTACAAATCATACGGTGCTTTTGGGCAGTTTTAAACAAAGGTAACCCACAATGTATTGGTGACATAATTATGCGGGGATTCATTGACAATTGGAGACAAAGGTAATAGAGCTACAACTCTGTCAAAGTCCAAGCTATCTAAGGAGCCCGCTGAAGTGTGTACTTCTCTGTCAACTTCTTTGTTTGATGATCTGGAGCTACAGCCTGTTCTGTCATTTCATCAGTCTAACATTGGCTATTACCTAGCACATCCAATAGCACAGTGATGGCGAACCGATGGCACGGGTGCCAGAGGTGGCACTCGGAGCCCTCTCTGCAGGCACACACACATACACAGCTCATCATGTGGGGGGCGGGAAATCACACACACCCCACACACATCTAGGCAGGCCTGGGGCTCTGTGCGTGCACCGTGGTGAGCAGGGAGGACTCGGCTGGCGGGCCTGGTGCCTGTGCTCTGGGTGGCTGCTGCCCGAGGGGGGGGGGGTGCAGAGGAGGCAGAGATGCTAGATAGGCACAGAGCAGTGCGCGCGGGACTTGCTGGAGGCTACAGCCGGCTGGTCCCTGCTCGAGCGGGTGGGGCGGAGGAAGAGGGAGCCAAGTGTTTTTTTTCTAAACTAAAACTGGGTTGGCACTTTGCGATAAATAAGTGGGGTTTGGGTTGCAATTTGGGTACTCGGTCTCAAAAAGGTTCGCCATCACTGCAATAGCATATTCCATTGTGATCAGGGGCACTGCATGCCCCATCTTAGAAGTGAAGTAATCTTGCCTGCCTCTGTTTGATTGCTAAATTTGTACAGTACAACACGGCACAAAGGAAACTCGTGAAGAGCACTCCTTGATGCAGGTACCCAGGGCACTCTTCCCCAAGGCATAGCTGTGTTATTCTCTCACCGCTCAGAATGTTCTGTGAAATCTGATAAGCACAACGGTTTAAATACAAATGTGAAAGCAGTTCTGACAAAGTTCTCTCACAAAAAGTAAAAGTTTTTTTAAAAGTTCAACACATGCAACAGATGCGAGAGTTTTTGCAGGCAAGGAATACCTTTTTTGTCATTTAAACACACAGAGAGCTGGCAGGAAAAGAGCAGAAATTTTAGATTCAGTTGCTGAATTGTGTTTCTGGACTAATAATATTTTTTGGATTGTTCAAGAAGGCTACAGTAAAATTAAGCTAACTAGATCAGTATGTAGCAGGGGTCTGCAACCTGTGGCTCTAGCAGCAGTGGCGTAGGAGGTTAAGAGCTTGTGTATCTAATCTGGAGGAACCGGGTTTGATTCTCCGCTCTGCCGCCTGAGCTGTGGAGGCTTATCTGGGGAATTCAGATTAGCCTGTACACTCCCACACACGCCAGCTGGGTGACCTTGGGCTAGTCACAGCTTCTTGGAGCTCTCTCAGCCCCACCTACCTCACAGGGTGTTTGTTGTGAGGGGGGAAGGGCAAGGAGATTGTCAGCCCCTTTGAGTCTCCTGCAGGAGAGAAAGGGGGATATAAATCCAAACTCCTCCTCCTCTCCAGGTGTTCATGGACTACAATTCCCATCAGCCCCTGCCAGCATGGCCAATTGGCCACGCTGGCAGGGGGTGATGGGAATTGGTAGTCCATGAACACCTGGAGAGCCACAGGTTGCAGAACGCTGGTATGTAGTAATTAAAGGATTAAGTCTTCCTTAAACACAATTATTTCTGAAATGGCACAGGTTTGGCAGGCATCAATCCTATATTTCAAACAAGGAGCCACCCCCCTCCCTGCCTTCAGCAAGCAGGACTAGTGATCCTGGCCTACCATCCCTCAGCAAGAGAAGTTAATATATTTGCAAACAGGGGTTTTTGTTCTATTGTTCAACACAGAACTGACTATAGTTTATGGAACTAAATAAATAAGAGATGCAATTTTCACCCTGTGTTCGTTAACAGTCAAGAATGATCCTTATAATTAAGCAGAAAACTATGCTACCTTGCAGTTCTCGTTGTACGTAGTCATAAACTCACACTTATTTGCACATGCACTGTACTGACTATTCTTGCCTAACCATTATATTAAATAGGGGATTTATATTAAAATGAGGATGCCCAATGGTATAAAAGTATTCTGTTAAAAGTATTCTGTTTCGTTAAGGTTTGAAAACTATGGGAAACATCTCCCACTCAGAAATTAAGTGGTGGCGAACCTATGGCACTCCAGATGTTCATGGACTGCAATTGGCCATGCTGGCAGGGGGCTGATGGGAATTGTAGTCCATGAACATCTGGAGTGCCATAGGTTCGCCACCGCGGATTATTCATTCCAGATATTTCGCCTGTTCCCAAAGACTTCCATCTTTCCTGTCTGTCTTACTCCTAAGTACACTGGAAAGTGTTAGCATTTGAGTCACAGAATACAAACATAAATGGTGAGTAACCTTATCAGTGTAAGAACACCAGGATTCAAAAATGATAATTACCGTATATACTCATGTATAAGTCGAATTTTTCAGCACATTTTTAATGCTGAAAAAGCTTCCCTCGACTTATATGCAGGTCGTTAAATTTTTTTGAGTGTTTTTACTTTGCCGGCCAGCAGGGGGCGCAGTTTTTATGCTAGCGGCACCAACATTTCAGGGTACCCTCGAGGAGAAGGCGGCTCTGATGATGTACCAGCCAAGTTTGGTAATAAAAGTTTGGTTCAGGTGGTCCAAAGTTATGGACCCCCAAAGGAGGTGCCCCCCATTCCCCATTGTTTTTTTCAATGGGAGCTATTAGTAGATAGGGTTGCTTACCTTTTGAGGGTTCATAACTTTGGATTCCCTCTGAACCAGCCCCTCACCAAACCTGGCTGGTCTAATCAGGAGAATCTCTTTATGTCTCAATACCTGGGAAGTTTGGTGAAGTGCCTGGGTCAGGGGATCCAAAGTTATTGACCCCCCAAAGGGGATGTGCCATCCCATCCCCATTGTTTTACAAATGGAGAGCTAATAGTAGATTTTCCATTTCTGATAATATCCCTCTTAAAATCTAAGTTGGGTTACATTTTGGACATACAGATGATGGATGAGGAATCCAGTTTTGAAGGATTTTTAACTCTTGTGTTTTAGCTTGGTTGCTACAGATTGAGCTAAGGTTTTTGTACTTTTTAAAAGTTATTAAGTTGATACCCATATTGTTCTTGTTGACCCTCTTTTCCCACTTTACAGAGCCAGTTTGTTTTTCTTTGAAATAAATATTCAAAAACCTTTAACCTACTGATGCCTCAATTGATGTAATTTTATTGGTATCTATTTTTATTTTTGAAATTTACCAGCAGCTGCTGCATTTCCCACCCTAGGCTTATACGCGAGTCAATAAGTTTTTCCAGTTTTTTGTGGTAAAATTAGGTGCCTCGACTTATATGCGGGTCGACTTATACACGAGTATATGGGGGTAGCATTAATAACTATTAATTTAATATTTACTGCAGCAGAAAAGCAAAAATGGGGGAAATGAAAATTATGTTTTTTGGGAAGCCACACCTGGATTTCTTAGGAGGTCTTGGCCCTCCCTGAACGTCTAAAATAAATTTCTCTACCACTTTATAAAATATCGTCACACATCTAAATGCCAAAGACAGAAAATAACAGGAAGGCATGAACAGTTCTCAGTAGCACAGGAAGAGACGATAAAAGCTGAATAAAAATGTGATTACTTGATACAAAATGAATTACAGATATGAAAGACCAATCAACTCAAAACAAAATTTATTTCACGTTCCTTCTTTTGTTAGTTATCAAAACTATAAAGGCATATAAATCAATATTAATAAAATATGCAAATACCACTTAGTTACGCAGCCATGATTTTTTTTGGTGCAAAGCAAAAAAACAACGTGGAATGTTGATCATGCTGAGTTTCTTCCTTCATTACAAATTAGATGCTCATGATACACTGAATGAACTGCAAAAAGAACAAAACAAGGCACGCTTTAAATCTTGTGTAGTATCACACACCTTCCCCTACTTTTCCTTTAAATATTTTCCTTAGAACCTGCTGACAGGGCTGGTAGAAAGGTTTTTGAACACCACAACTATCAAACTGTATCCCTGGAGTTCTGAGACTTCTTGAAAGGTTGCTTCATACTACAAGACAACCTTTCGTGAAAGACATTTTTCTTTCATTACTGATTTCCCCCTGAATAGAGGAAACACTGGGTAACAGGGGGAACAACAGGGCCCCGAAGTCTGCGGGTGCTGCTCCATGTGAATTGAGGGCAAAACCTGGGATATGTCCCAAATCTTCTTTCATGCCTCATTCTGTGAGCAGAGGAAATCCCCAGCAATGCAGCCCTGTAGAGCAGGGGTCTTCAAACTATGGCCCTCCAGATGTTCATAGACTACAATTCCCATGAGCCCTACCACTTGGCCATGTTGGCAGGGGCTGATGGGAACTGTAGTCCATGAACATCTGGAGGGCCACAATTTGAAGACCCCTGCTGTAGAGCCAGAGACAAGGAGCCTTGGACAAGTTAAGAGACAAGTTGATTAAAGACCTATGTGGGGAAATAGCTACTAATTTAATTTGGTTTACACTAAAGTGATGGGCTATATTAAGGACTGAGGAGGGAATTGTGCCATGTCTGTTCTTTGAGCCATGCTAATCGATTATAGTTAGGCCCAGCTCTAAGTGAGGTTTTGGACCTCTATGACCTGCTTGTAAAGCCTCTCAGGGTGATTCCGCACATGAGTAAAGAGGTTCGACCCAGTTCCCTGAGAAGCCCTCCTCAGGCTACTCTCCCTCAAGACATAGAGTAAAGCGCAGAGGTTATTCACCGGGCAACCAGCTGATCCCATGACAGAGGTACGGCGTATCCCAGTCAAGCCATTGCTGCCTCCCCACTGCAACTGTTTGATCCCAGCTCAGAGGGCGGGATCATCCTGTGAAGCTGCTCGTTCGATTGGGTACTGTTCTCATGACCATGTTCCGGTCTATACACACATGTTACTAAAAAAACTGCCACAGGACTGGAGAGAGGAATGAGGTGGCGTTTTGATTAGCCAGCTGTTGCATATGCGAAGCTTACTCAGCTGTGATTGGCATCATCCTGGGCCTGCCTCCTGGCACCAGAGATTCCTACACTTTTACTGGAATGAGCACCCAACGTGGTTTCCGAGAGCTTGGTTTCTGAAAGTCGTAGTTCCCAACTGGAGTTGGAAATTTGACCCAAGTTGGTACAAAACCACCAGGGAAGCTGAGTGCAAAACTGCGTAGATCCCGAGTAGTTTGGATTGGGGAGCAGTGGGGAAATGCGCCTAAGGAACTTGGGGTTGATAACTGAAGCATGAATTGAATCGACCTCAGTGACAGAATGTGGGACTAGGTCTGCTTCAACTGCCATATTCTTATTTTGCTCTGTCCAGGAATATGGAAAACACACGGGAGCTTGGACAAGTTAAAATGGATTCAGCACATAGCAACATGCTAATTCTCACACTCCTATAAAAGTATTCAGTTTTCTCAGCACAAGGAAGCTAACTGGGAAATTTTAGTCCTATCGTTATTTTTCAAGAAGCTGGCTTACAGACTAAAACTGCTGCGCTATTCTCTGGGAAAGGACAGGATATAAGAGAGAACAAATAAACTCATGGCTGGAGCTCTCAGCTTGGCATACAATAAAGGGTAGTTAGACAAATGTGGTGTAGTGGCTAAGAGCAGCAGTGGCGTAGTGGCTAAGAGCAGTGGCTAAGAGCAGGTGTACTCTGATCTGGAGGAACCGGGTTTGATTCCCAGCTCTGCCGCTTGAGTTGTAGAGGCTTATCTGGGGAATTCAGATTAGCCTGTGCACTCCCCACACACGCATCTCAACTGGGTGACCTTCCTTGGGCTAGCTCACAGCTCTTCATCGGAGTTTATCTCTCAGCCCCACCCACCTCACAGGGTGTTTGTTGTGAGGGGGGAAGGGCAAGGAGATTGTCAGCCCCTTTGAGTCTCCTACAGGAGAGAAAGGGGGGATATAAATCCAAACTCTTCTTCTTCTTCATATATAGATAGCTGTTTTAGTCTGCATCTCTCCTCGCCAAACCAGATTTAGAGACACTTACATCATCATACTGGAAGTTCACCATTCCCTGCTGGGCTGCATCCCTTCTTCGAAAGCTATCTGCAAAAAGATATAGGACGAATGGTACAATGAGAGAGGAACCAACATATAAAAAGCATCACCTGTACAAATATGTGAGATCCATACTAATGTATAAGATGTCCTGTGTGTTATTACAGTGCTTGTTCAAAGTGTTGCAAAGGTCTTGTTCACAAAGGTCTTGTTAAAAAGGGATTGGACAGATTTATGGAGGAGAAGTCGATCTATGGCTACCAATCTTGATCCTCCTTGATCTGAGATTGCAAATGCCTTAACAGACCAGGTGCTCAGAAGCAGCAGCCGCAGGAGGCCATTGCTTTCACCTCCTGCACGTGAGCTCCCAAAGGCACCTGGTGGGCCACTGCGAATAGCAGAGTGCTGGACTAGATGGACTCTGGTCTGATCCAGCAGGCTAGTTCTTATGTTCTTAACCTTTTCCTAGTGGCAAGGTTTTTTCTTTAGTTTGTTTTAACTAATTGGCTGTGTTACCTTAGTAATTAAAGGGAAAACCTAGTTGTTTTAAAACTGTTGCTTCTTGCCGCAGAATATAGTACAGTCTCCTTTGGCAGAAGTCACTCACATTCTACACTGAGAACACAACTGCTGCCATTTTAAAGTGTGCCGACAGACCAAAAGACAGAGTTTAGGTAAATATTTATGATCAAGCAAACCAGGACGTGGAGAAATAAGCTTGGAAACGAGTCAATGTTTAGCCGTCATAGGTGAATAGGTGGTGTTGCTTAACATGAATCATGAATCATGCTGAATATGAATCATGACATTTAACCTAAGTTTATTATGTAAAATGTCCTGAGAAAGTTAACTTAAGTCAAAACCAGTGAAGCTTCAAGGCAGCTTCTGCAGCAGTGGCGTAGGAGGTTAAGAGCTCATGTAGCTAATCTGGAGGAACCGGGTTTGATTCCCAGCTCTGCCGCCTGAGCTGTAGAGGCTTCTCTGGGGAATTCACATTAGCCTCAAGTACACTCCCACACCACGCCAGCTGGGTGTGACCTTTGGGCTGAAGTCACAGCTTCTAGGGAGCTCTCTCAGCCCCACCCACCCCTCACAGGGTGTTTGTTGTGAGGGGGGAAGGGCAAGGAGATTGTCAGCCCCTTTGAGTCTCCTGCAGGAGAGAAAGGGGGGATATAAATCCAAACTCTTCTTCTTCTTCTTCCTCAGAAAGATACCCAATTCACAGAGCAATTCACAGAGCAATTTTTTGGAAAGATGAAATCAACTTATGTTGCTTAAATGCATGTCCTATGCATGTCCTATCTTTCCAACAGGCTCAGGGCAGTTAAGACCAGGAATCAGAGACAGAATATTTACAATTCAAAAGCGAAGCAAAACCTCACTCCCTAGTAAATTGCTAGAGCTACTCACCCCTACTCAATGTATACACTCCACCACATTAAGACTACTTTAATTCAACAGGTGATATATATAATTTCCCCCCCAAATTCTTCAATTAAGTAACCATAATTTAAAAGTTCTCCAAAATAGCCAGCTTTCATAGACTTTCATGAAGGCTAAAAAGGTAGGGATTTGGCATTTAGCTCTAGTGGAGTTTTTCCTCAAAAGAGATAACCACTGAGAGTGTCCAGTTTGACAGAGGTTAGATAGATTACCCATGATGAAGGGATAGTCGGAGATTGGGTCACTATGAGCACGCAGCAAATTCAGGTGTGTTTACAGTTCTGTGAACGGTGTAAGCTGTTTACCTTAATGCACTTTTGAAAAAAAAATTCTGTAAATTAACCACATGACGTTGCAGGTAAGAGTGAGGGTTAATCTGCTTATATACAAAGGGGGTGAACAGAGGGAGATGAAAAAGAACTACCATTGAGATACCAATACTAAGCAATTCACACTGACTTTATGGTTTGTGCATTTGTACTCTCTCTCTCTTTCTCTATCTCACACACGCATGTGGCCTGAATAAACAACAGCGAGCTGCCAATTCCACTTACATGAACAGCTCCCTACCTGAAATGCACTGAAAATTAGACAAAGGAGAGCCAGTATTTAATATAAAGCCGTTAAGGAGAGCCAGTATTTAATATAAAGCCTCCGTACCTGTGGGACCGTCTTGCCCCATACGCCCCAACTTACTGGTGATCCCTGGCCCCTCAATGATGCAGCTGGCCTCCACCCGGGCCAGAGCTTTTTACAGATCCCTGGCCCTACCTGAACCTGGTGGAACGCTTCTACCTTCCAGCTACTTATCACGGGTCCTACTTGGGATCTTAATATTGATTTTCGCAGGGCCTGCAAGACAGAGCTGTTCCACCAGGCCTTTGGGGGGAGTCCGCCGACTGATGCCCCTCCCCTCTTTCTACAACATTCTGTGGACCCTGGCCGTCCCTCCTCCCCTCCCCCTGTTTTTCTTTTCAGAGGACTTGCATTAATGGGGCATGCCATCGATATATTTTGATGTTAGAACGCTGCATTTTAATCGGGATTGAGTTTTCAATATATATAGAGCCATTATTTAATGATTATTTAAATCTTGATATTATTGATTTTATTGTGCTCTATCTATTTGTTTGTTCACCGCCCTGAGCCCTCCGGGGGAGGGCGGTTTATTATTATTAATAATAATAATAATAATAATAATAATAATAATAATAATAATAATAATAATAATAATAATAATAATAATAATAATATTATTATTATTAATAATAATAATAATAATAATAATAAGAAGAAGAAGAAGAAGAAGAACAGGGTTCTTATGAAGACAAAATGGAGAAGAGAATTGCAAAAGAGTGTGTTCTGTGTTTAAATTATTAGACGTTGAGCTGTACAAGGCCTCTTTAACAATTTTGGTATGTTAAAGATACAAGCGACATTGGAAACTGACTGGGGAGAAAAGCTTGATATACATTTATTAAATATATAAATAAATAAAACATATCCGTGAGACTGGTTGTTGGGGGGTTGCTAGGCTGTGTGCGGTGGAAAACCCACAACAGCCAGTTGATTCGTCGACAATACATACCAGTGAGAGCTCTGAGTTTAACACAGCAGGCAATATAGTCATCGAATGCAATCTTTCCATGAGAACCATACCGTTTTGTTATGGCACTCATTGCCTGTGGAGTCAACCTAAATCCTAAATGGAGAAAAGGACAGAAAATACAAAGATACAAAGGAGTTCAATACAGTCACTATTTTTTTCCCTATGTGTGCTTCATATTACTTAGTAATGTAGTACATTCCACCAAAAATGGCACACAACTACCATTCAAGTCACATGGAACAAGATGGGGTTGCCTGGTGGTCAGTTCAGAAGAAACACTTAGCTCCCTCTCCCGTACAGCAGGAACTTAGAGGTACCCAACAAAGTTGATGGATGGCAACAGATTCCAGGCAGACAGTCAAAAGGAAACACTTCTTTACTCAACAGTTAATTAAGTTGTGGAATTCACTGCCTGCAGGTGTAGTAATGGCAGAGGTGGGATCCAGCAGGTTCTCACCAGTTCCCGAGAGTGGGTTACTAATTTGTGTGTGCCGAGAGGGGGTTACTAATTGGGTCCGCTTTTCCATCTCCACGCCCTGCCTTTGAACGTGAAGGTTCCGTATAGCAATTGCGACTAATAATGTCACTCCCTGAACTGGGCTAATCCCTTTCAGGTACTGCAATTCATGGATCCTCAGCCTTTCGTACCTTTTATCTCACCAGTCTCTATCAAAGAACCTGTGTGTTTCACCAGTGCTGTGTTCAGATTTGTGAGTGGGGGCATTTTCTATAATGTGATGATGATTTAGAAATGACCTGGTGCAAAAAAATTTGGGGGGGTTGTGGTGGGGTGGCTGCTCATGGGGGGGCATCCAACTCAGGTTTTGCCCAGGGCTCAGGTTTGCCTAGGTACGCCTCTGCCCCCTTTGCTGAGGGGGGGCTGACGAGGGAACCTGTTACTAAAATTTTTGGATCCCACCATTGAGTGATGGTCACACTTTTGAGATGGCTTTAAAAGGAGATTAAGGGAGAAATGGCTGATAGCGGTGGGTGATTAAAGGGAACCTCCACATTCCAAGGCAACATACCTCTGAACACCAGTGCCAGGAGGAAACATCAGGAGAGAGCACTGGCCTCTATACCTCCTGGGTAACTGTTTTGCCGCTGTATGAAACAGGTTGCTGGACTAGATCAGGGGTCTGCAACCTGCGGCTCTCCAATTGGCCATGCTGGCAGGGGCTGATGGGAATTGTAGTTCATGAACATCTGGAGAGCCGCAAGTTGCAGACCCCTGGACCAGATGGACCATCAGTCTGATCCGGCAGGGCACTTCTTATGTTCTCAACTTACCCATGGTTGCCAAAGCTTTCTGCATCTCCTGGGAATCCACTGAGCCACTGTGGTCAGAATCAACACTCATGAAATGCTGCCGCCAACCACTCAGCACAGCCCAGAGCTCTTTGAATTCATTAAAGCCCATCGTGCCAGACATGTCTCTCTGAACCACGGCTAAGGATCACATCATTTAGTAGCAGAACAAATGCAAGATAAATATTATTTCGTGCAAAACTGTCAGCTGCAGAAACACAAGAAAAGTCAAACACAGATCTCCTGGTGAGCAGAAGTGGCGTCGGAGGTTAAGAGCTCGTGTATCTAATCTGGAGGAACCGGGTTTGATTCCCAGCTCTGCCGCCTGAGCTGTGGAGGCTTATCTGGGGAATTCAGATTAGCCTGTGTACTCCCACACACGCCAGCTGGGTGACCTTGGGCTAGTCACAGCTTCTTGGAGCTCTCTCAGCCCCACCTACCTCACAGGGTGTTTGTTGTGAGGGGGGAAGGGCAAGGAGATTGTAAGCCCCTTTGAGTCTCCTGCAGGAGAGAAAGGGGGGATATAAATCCAAACTCCTCTTCTGGAACTGTATTTCTCTATACAGCAGGTTGTCTTTCCACGACTAGTATTTTTAGTCAAAATTCTAATTAATTATTTTGTTTTCAAGGACAAACGAAACCACGCTGCAAAGTTGTTCTTGTGCTAATATGCCAATTTGCATTTAATTTATTCATTTCTAACTCATGCCTTGCCTTTATGCTACAGCAACCTTCATGGTAGCTTAACTTGTTTTGTTTTTTTAAATTCACCTACAAAATAGTCACCAAGTCACTTGGTACTAATATGAGATCCAAAGTCTAAAAGTACATGCAAGCAAGGCCCCACCAATCTAAAGAATTGCTGAGGGATACATATGTCAAGATCTAATTCAATGCAGCAAGATGAGTTGAACGAATATACAAAGCTTACAAAAACCTGTTAAGGTATCTATTTTTCTGTCTGGATACTCTTCTTCTCACTGCTACTTTATGTCTTACAGATTTTAAACTCAGGAAATCATTTCTGCAGGAAATGCAGAAAAGATGTAGTGACCCCTAATGCAAACTTGCCTAGCAATTCTGACCTGCATTTCTTTTTTTGAAAAAGCATTACAAGTCATTTCAGTCGTCACAACTTCGTCCACAATCTCAAAGCAAAAAAAGCAAATTCCGATAATCGAAAAGATACATCCAGCATGGAAATCATGAGTCTGCATGTCTCTAAGTTGAAAGCTGTTGCAAAGGCAGGAAAAAGAGAAATGCGTTAGTCAACAGCAACGTCTATGCTCTTATGGTAATGGTAATTTAATTTCTATACCGCCCTCCCCTGGAGGGCTCAGGGCGGTGTACAACACACATAATAGTACAAAATATCAAAACATCAGCAATCATGATAGAACAAGACAACATTATAAACATAACAACAATAGTCAGGTGTCAGGCTACAACAACAATAAACAATATTTCAAATATCAATAGTCAAACATAATCAATATAATAACAGGTCATGTACCTAAGAGATGTGTAATTTTATGAATGGAACTTTTTTGCATTGAAATTCAATATGATAATGTTTCAGCCAAAGATACTGAACGCAAAGTTGAATGAAATCAGGTATTATGCAAATATAAACTATATATAAATGAGTAATATTCTTCAGCCATGGCACCTTGGGTTATTATAAAATGCATATGTAAAGGCTCAATGTTATTTATTTACTTATTTTAATATTAGGAAAATTTAATTATCCTGTTGTTTTAATTAGTAATTCTCCAGAGCCTGAGGAGGGGATATATCCTTTTAGCAAATAGAACTAAATCGGAAAGTGCAAGGCTCATTCCGCACACGCAAAATAATGCACTTTCAAGCTGCTTTCACAACTGTTTTTGCCATTCCGCACAGCTTCAAAGAGCCCTGAAAGCAGCTTGAAAGTGCATTATTCTGCGTGTGCGGAATGAGCCCAAGACATTTCCTGGCGTTGGATCTTAAATATAGTCAAATGGTATCTGTTTTACAAATTTGTCTTTGAATTGAATGGCTAAACCCTTTTAATCCATTTTATATTTTTACAAATGAACTGTCAAGTTGGAAAGCAAAATCCATAGATGTAACATGATTTTAAATTTAATAATTTAATAATAGTGTATAACCACTGCCCAATACCTAATGCCAATAAAGGTTATTGTGTGTGTGTGAATATAATAACTTTGCATAGCAACAACATTTCATAACAACATTATAACATAATAGTATTACAACAACATAATATCATAACACCTTATCATAATCGTAACACCTTATTCAATATGCATTATTTTCCCCCAAGTTTTCATCCCCTCCCCTAAGTCCTAAGAAAAGTAGTTTTGAAGGCTGGGAATTAAACAGTACGAAGGAAGTGACTCGTGATTCAAGGAGTGAACTCTGCCAAGGTTATTAATTCTTCAGGGTTTAACTAATTTCAGCCTTTTCAGTATGTTATAAAAGAGTATAATTGCAAAAGATTGTGTTCTGTGTTTAAATTATTAGACACTGAGCTATACAAAGCCTCTTAACAATTTTGCCATGTTAAAGATTTAAATGTTTAAACCTGCGAAACTTACGTTTATATGCTCCTGCAATGCCTGATTGGGTTAGACATCTTTGAAGCTCATCAGCATCTATCTGCCCATCCTGAGGAAAACAGGAGAGAAAAAAATCACTCCAAATTTACTTGCTTTTTTGCCCAATTTATTTAGTATTTATTGATCTATTTCAAAACATTTATATGCCACTTTTCTGCTCCATTACAGCCCTCAAGGCAGCAAACAATTAAAAGTGATTTAAAAAATCACTTTTAAAAATAGAAAATGACAAAAACAAACAAGGAGTAGGGTCAGTATTCCCTTGTTTGTTAATGCAACCATCACTTAACTTTCTCAAGCTAATAGGTCCCTCTTAAGATCAACGACCAGGCTACAGACAAAAACGGGTCTGGATTGGATCCAGACTAATCAGCAATTTCCAATAAGCCCTTTTCCTAGCAGTGTAGCAGTTTAGGGCAAAAAATTCTAGTCTGGAATCCCGGCTTAGCTCCCTGTTCCTTCACATGAAGCCTGTTGAGTGACCTTGGGCCAATCTCAGAACTCTCTCAGTGGCGCAGGAGGTTAAGAGCTCGTGTATCTAATCTGGAGGAACCGGGTTTGATTCTCAGCTCTGCCGCCTGAGCTGTGGAGGCTTATCTGGGGAATTCAGATTAGCCTGGGCACTCCCACACACGCCAGCTGGGTGACCTTGGGCTAGTCACAGCTTCTCGGAGCTCTCTCAGCCCCACCTACCTCACAGGGTGTTTGTTGTGAGGGGGGAAGGGCAAGGAGATTGTCAGCCCCTTTGAGTCTCCTGCAGGAGAGAAAGGGGGGATATAAATCCAAACTCTTCTTCTTCTTCACCTATCCCACAAGGTGTTTATTGAGGGCAGGAGGGAGGAAACTATAAGCTGCTTTGAGACTCCTTACGTAGTGAAAATCAGGGTATAAAAACCAATTCAACTTCTACCCACTACACACGCCCCTCAGACTGTTCCTCAGGGCCTCCATTCCCAAGGAGCATCAATTCTTAAAGATCAGCGGGCTGAAGAGGGAACGCAGCACCAGGAACCTTTTGTTCCACTGATGGACAATCCAACCCAAAGTCTAGTTCAGTTCTCCACTGCTACCAGTCAGAGGCGTAGCTGGGCCAAACTGCGCCCGGTGCGCAGTGTGTTTTTTCTGCCCCCCCCATGGCCCCCACACACACACCGCCCCCCTTCCCACACTTACCTATGTTCCTTTTTATTTCTAGTACTTTTGGGGGCTAAAAAAAGCGGCCTCTTCACAGTTCAGGCTTAAAAACTGCCTGACGAACTATACCTCCCAGGAGACCTTGTGAGCCCCAAGGTCTCCTGGGAACTGGAGTTCCTCAGGCAGTTTTTAGCCTGAACTGTAAATAGGCCGCTTTTTTCAGCCTTAAAAAAGAAAAGAAATGTAGGTAAGTGTGGAAAGGGGGGCGGTGTGTTTGTGTGCCATGCAGGGGGGAGCCACGGGGGGCTGCGGGGGAAAGGGGGAGGGGCCGGGGATGATTTTCCACCCCAGGCGTGCCCCTGGTGCACGACGCACCCCCCAACCCCTTGGTGCTCCGCCACTGCTACCTGTAGTCTCAGTCCAAACACCTACATGAAGCTGCTAACAGTGGAACTAGAGAAACACATTCTAGTGGCTGGGGTCTCTTTGAATTCACAGGCATGTCATTTGTTTTGATATGATATTTGGTTTGAACCTGGGAGTGGAAGCCCCGAGGGATTCTTCGTCTGGTAGCCTGGTGATTGCTCTTAGATAGTCCTTTGCATAGCCTAAGCATTTTATTGTCATTGTGCACGCACAACGAAATTTACAGCAGCATTCCTCGATGCATACAATTCCAGACTCATACCCCATCCTCACTTTCCCCTTCCTCCACCCATCCCTACACAGCCCCAAACACATCAACACGAAGCCACGGAGTTTAGCATAGCAACAGCTCTAGAGTAGAAGCTGTCTCTAAGCCTCTTTGTCCTAGTTTTGATAGACCTGTATCGTCTGTAACAGTTCAAAAAGAGAGTGTGCTGGATGAGACGGGTCTCTCAGAATATTTTGGGCTTTCTTTAGGCTTCGGGAATTATAGAGTTCTTCCAAGGAGGGGAGAGGGCATCCGATAATCCTCTGTGCAGTATTGATTGAAGGGCTACCCACACTCATTCCGCTTACGGAGAAAAATCCATTCTCCATTTTATTACATACACACACTTATCCATTTTCCAGTATGGAAACATTTGATAAATCTCTGTAATAAATGGGAATAGGGACTTGATAAAAGATTTAAACTAAATGCTTTCATACAAAAAGCTCCGATTCAATACCCAATTAGAAGATAATTTTCATACATAGCAGAACTCATGCAAATATTTGACTTACAGTGATACGTTATATAGCTGCTCAAAAGACGTGTAAAACAATTAAGAATATGCGTTCTGTGTATTCTGCAATGGACAGTATTAGACCCACTCCGTATGGGCCATTACACATGGGTTTAGAATGGAAAAAAATCCATGGGGGGGGGGCCCTTTGCACAGTTCCCGCCCCTGAAGCGAGTCTGCCCGGTGTTATTCCTCCCAAACTGGGTTTTTTGAGAATCACACTATTCATGAGTCTTTTGAAAAATTCTGGTCGGAGCCGCTTGAGAGCGAACTGCTGGGCAGGAGGTGCTTTATTTGGCTGCGCTTTCCATTTTTTTTACTTTTGCAGCTTACGTTGTAGGTGCTGGTCGTATCGTGGTACCGTGAGATGTCAGCATGGCTGTGGGGGTTCCTTTGTGCATGCCTGCACAGGTATGCATCGGTGGGAGGTACATTTTTTTAAAAATAGACACGCTTCCGTGTGAAGGCGCGACGGCAACCCACATGGTTTCCGTGGGCTCCGATCGCTGCTTGCATGGATGCACGTGAACGCAAAAACAGGAAAGCAGGTTACTTTATCCCGACTGCAACCCGCTAGACATTTGCAGTGTGGAGTGGGCCTTAGAACAACCTTTTAAAGAAGAACCTTTGGAATTTTCACACAAGGTGGTGACACAGCCACAAAACAGCTGCTATGGAGCAGCAGTGGCGTCGGAGGTTAAGAGCTCGTGTATCTAATCTGGAGGAACCGGGTTTGATTCCCAGCTCTGCCGCCTGAGCTGTGGAGGCTTATCTGGGGAATTCAGATTAGCCTGGGCACTCCCACACAGGCCAGCTGGGTGACCTTGGGCTAGTCACAGCTTCTCGGAGCTCTCTCAGCCCCACCCACCTCACAGGGTGTTTGTTGTGAGGGGGGAAGGGCAAGGAGATTGTCAGCCCCTTTGAGTCTCCTGCAGGAGAGAAAGGGGGGATATAAATCCAAACTCTTCTTCTTCTTATGGGAGGCGGAGCCAGCCAGAAAGCAACTCCTACAGCTTACCTCAAGGCACATAGTGAAGATCCTGCCACTGTGGCGGCAGCTTCTGCCAAAGGAACATTCTGAAAGAACTGCCCAACCAATCAACTCTCCAATGGCCAATCAAAAGCCTTGTCGGGCAAAAGCCTCACCTGGCCCCACTCACTTTCTGAAAACACCTGGCAGGCTCCAGGAGAGGGGTCAGCAGGTACTATGGTGCCCACGCGCACCACGCTGGGGATGCCTGATCTAGAATAATGATTAATTAGGAATAATCTCACAGTTATATCACCAATAAAGAACAACTAGTGTGGTCAATTTTTTCTCTCTCTTTCTCACAATACTAGAACCAGGGGGCATCCATTGAAAATGCTGGGGGGAAGAATTAGGACTAATAAAAGGAAACACTTCTTCACACAACGTGTGATTGGTGTTTGGAATATGCTGCCACAGGAGGTGGTGATGGCCACTAACCTGGATAGCTTTAAAAGGGGCTTGGACAGATTTATGGAGGAGAAGTCGATCTATGGCTACCAATCTTGATCCTCTTTGATCTGAGATTGCAAATGCCTTAGCAGACCAGGTGCTTGGGAGCAGCAGCAGCAGAAGGCCATTGCTTTCACCTCCTGCAGGTGAGCTCCCAAAGGCACCTGGTGGACCACTGCGAGTAGCAGAGTGCTGGACTAGATGGACTCTGGTCTGATCCAGCAGGCTAGTTCTTATGTTCTTAAGGCCATTGCATTCACCTCCTGCAGGTGAGCTCCCAAAGGCACCTGGTGGGCCACTGCGAGTAGCAGAGAGCTGGACTAGATGGACTCTGGTCTGATCCAGCAGGCTTGTTCTTATGTCATTTTAAACGGGAAAAAGGAGAACGTACCTGCCCAGCAACAGCTGCAAAATAACCATACAAGGGATCTTGAGCTTGACCAGGAAAAGCCGGTCCGCCTGGAGCACTCCCATACTAGTAAGAAGAAACCAGGAATTAAACTAAAGTCAATACTTTTGTGGTTTGTTGGATACACAATACTTCTCCTCAATCCTTTCAACAAAGCGTGTTTCAGAGCCTGCTCCACAGCAACTGTGGTTACAACATGCTCTACGCCTTGACTGATATCAAAAGTAATTCTTCTAACCGCTAAAATGGTCATTCCTCATTGAGATTTAGCATTTCTTCTTTTTAGGAGGGTACGCAGAAAGGGGAAAGGCAAAAAGTTCATACACTGAAGAGGACGGTGGTTGTTTGCTATTCCATTTCTACTTTCTCTTTCATCACGAAGTACTGGCTTATTCCACAGTATATAGATCCAGTGGTAGGCAGAACTCCTGGTAACGGGTGCCAGAGAGGTGGCACTCAAAGCTCCTCTTCTGTGGGCACCTCAAGAAACAGAGTGCCCACAGAGTGCCCCAGAGTGCCTCCCTCATTATTACTATCATCACAGAGCCCTCGGGATGTAATGGTATGCAAAACCGTGAATAAAATACATACATCACCGCCCAGAGCCCCTCGGGGATGGGGCGGTATAAAAATCGAATAAAATAAAATAAATAAAATAAATCTAGGCTGGCCTGGGCCGCTGGGCTCGATTATTAGCATTAAACCTAAGACCTAGTTTTGGGGAAGCAGTGTAGGTAACCCTGTTAAGTGCTGTTAAACCCCACTGATTTTCATGGGAAGAACTAAAACGTGATCCTTTACCCGGGAGTAAGCTCGGTTGCTGGCAATGGGGCTTGCTTCTCAGTAAACCCTCCTAAGGTTGTGATTCACCCATTGGAAGAGTTGCACGGTTGCTTCAAAGCAAAGCCACCTACTACCACCAAACTTACTCCGGAGTAACGCACGCCTCGGAGCCAACCATTTTTTCCAAACTAAAACCTCAGTATTCAGGTTAAATTGCCGTGTGGGCACTTTGCGATAAATAAGTGGGTTTTGGGTTGCAGTTGGGCACTCGGTCTCGAAAACGTTCGCCATCACTGGTATAGATTCATTGCAACTATCCAAATAATCCAAAACTTTTATATATTTCTGATCACGAGTCTGTACACATATGCCTTTAGAGGCAACTGTAGACCCAGAAGTTTCCAAAAACAAAGGCAAGTACTTGCTGGCCAGAACAGGCCCTTTTCATACTAGGAAAAGGAACAGATTTGTTTAGAGACAGAGAAAGAGTAAATATTAAATGAAAACTGAACACTCAATCTGAGGTATTTGGACAGTATACAAGATCTCCCAGATAGACATAGGAGGTTATTTCCTGGAGTTGGATCATGGGTGACTTTCCATATTCTATCTTGTCTGATACATACATCCATCTATTTTAAATAGATTTTTACCAACCTGGTGGTTTTCTTAACAGTATTTTCAAACATATCATAAAAGCTACAGACTGCGTAAAGCTTAAGAATTAAATGTTAACATAAAACATAAAGATGTTAACATAAAACATACGTTTTATGTTTCTGTATTATATTAAACTATATATTCAATAAAAATAATTTTAAAAAAGAATTAAATGTTAACATCAACCCAGGACAAAGGCTGAATGATAGATCCCCCTCTCTATATTCAAACAAGACTCACACATAGGGGGTTTGGGCTCAAAATGACTGCTTTTGTTTATTATCATCCAACACAAGTTACCTTTGTGTGCAGAATAGCAATTAATGTCTATGCTAGATTTGAGATTACAGAAGCCAGGTGGAGGAAATAATTCAAAGGAGTTGCTTCAGCAAACATTTGAACACATACCATAAATTTCCAGGTGGACAAGAAATCACATCTTCACAGCAGTATGGCTCTAGCTTGGTGAGTGCTCTCAGAACTTTGAAAATGAGGAGTGTG
Organism: Sphaerodactylus townsendi; assembly: GCF_021028975.2. Classification (NCBI taxonomy): domain Eukaryota; kingdom Metazoa; phylum Chordata; class Lepidosauria; order Squamata; family Sphaerodactylidae; genus Sphaerodactylus; species Sphaerodactylus townsendi. The sequence goes on from NC_059430.1 coordinate 11,223,228, forward strand.
TACCTTCACAGAATGGCGGTCATGGGGTATGGGGTCTATCATAAACAGCATAAACAGGAGCAGCAGTGGCGTAGGAGGTTAAGAACTCGTGTATCTAATCTGGAGAAACCGGGTTTGATTCCCAGCTCTGCCGCCTGAGGCTTATCTGGGGAATTCCGTGCTAGCCTGCTGTACACTCCCAACACAACGCCTAGCTGGGTGACCCTTGGGCTACCGCACAGCTTTCCGCAGCTCTCTCAGTCTCCCAATTCTACCTCCACAGGGTGTTTGTTGTGAGGGGGGAAGGGCAAGGAGATTGTAAGTCCCTTTGGAGTTTCCTGCAGGAGAGAAAAGTGTGTGGGATATGGGGAACCAAACTCCTCTTCTTCTTCTTCCTCTTCTTTGTAAATGTAGCACCCAGCCAACCTTAAACCAGCAAAAGATTAAAGTGGGAAAATTGAACACCTACCCTGCTGGACCTTTTCGCCTAAGTTCAGCTGTGTGCATGTTGGGAACCATCCACATCATTGAATATCTACGCGCCAAATAAATTAATGCCCGAAAAAGTGAAATCTACCGCCAGAAAACTTATACTGGAACAAAATTTTATTAAGCTTTAAGGGGCCACTGGTTTCCAGTTTTCCTTTGCTACTGCAAACTAACACAGCCTTCAGAACTGCCTGACCGGGTTTTCAAAACTAGGAAAAAACAGAACTTGGTCGTAAGCTCCGTCCAAAAGAATGGGGCTTAATTCCAAGTAAACTTAAATAGGTTCGAGATGCAAGTCCCCCGGAACTTGATACTTCCTGTCCTTGCAAAGTTAAGACGGATCCAGGTGCAAAGAACAAGAAAGGTGAACAGCGCCAGGTGGAAATCCCGCCACCCGGTAGCATCACGGGGAAAGCAGAGACGCGCAGGAAAGGCAGAGGGTCTCCGATGGCAACAAGGCAGCATCCCTGAAGTCGGACTTACCAGGCACCTGCTCTTCGGCCTCCCCCATCACAGGGGGAGGGGAATGAATCGAGGAGAACAGAGGCGTGAGCGGCTTGGATCCCGGAAGTAAACAAACCTCCTGCCACTAGCAACGGCGGCAGGCTGGATCATAGAGCGTCGCTTGCATTCCGCTGTAGAACGTCACCCCAAACAACCATAGAGATAAAACTTTCGACCAGCAAGGCGAGACAGCCGTAATATCTCTGAGGCGGGATTCCTCATTGCAATTAATTAGTGTCTAGAGGCCTACAAATGCTGAGGGATTATTTCAGCTTGGAAACCTCCTGAAGCAAGTTTTTGGGAGAGTGACGAACAAAGACGCTAAAGGAATAAACAGGAATAAAAACACACTAAATAAAAACACACTAAATAAACAGGAATTGAAGCAAAAAAAGGCAGAAGTCGCAATTTGACCATTTTATGTTGCTGTTGCCTGGAATCATAGGGAGGTTCGTAGTGGAAGAAGTCCAGAGTGCGTCGAGTGCACAGGCTGCAATGCTTGGCACTCCAGATGTTATGGACTACAATTCCCATCAGCCCCTGCCAGCATGGCCAATTAGCCATGAACATAAGAACAAGCCAGCTGGATCAGACCAGAGTCCATCTAGTCCAGCTCTCTGCTACTCGCAGTGGCCCACCAGGTGCCTTTGGGAGCTCACGTGCAGGAGGTGAAAGCAATGGCCTTAAGAACATAAGAAAGAGCCTGCTGGATCAGACCAGAGTCCATCTAGTCCAGCACTCTGCTACTCGGAGTGGCCCACCAGGTGCCTCTGGGAGCTCACCTGCAGGATGTGAAAGCAAATGGCCTTAAGAACATAAGAACGAGCCTGCTGGATCAGACCAGAGTCCATCTAGTCCAGCACTCTGCTACTCACAGTGGCCTACCCGTAAGTGCCTTTAGAGCTCACGTGCAAGTGAGGTGAGAGCAATGTATCTTCTGCGGGTTGTTGCTCCCAAGCACCTGGACTATTAAGCAGTGGTGGGATTCAGCAGGTTCGCACCACTTCGGCAGAACCGGCTATGCCAAAATGAGAAGCTTGTAATCAACCAGTTGTTAAATTATTTGAATCCCAACACCGGAACCGGTTGTTAAATTATTTGAATCCCATCACTGCTGTTAAGGCATTTGCAATCTCAGATCAAAGAGGATCAAGATTGGTAGCCATAAACCGACTTCTCCTCCATAAATCTGTCCAAGCTCCTTTTAAAGCTAACCAGGTGAGTGGTTATCACCACCTCCTGTGGCAGTGCCATTCCAAACACCAATCACACGCTATGCGTGAAGCAAAGTGTTTCCTTTGATTAGTTCCCACCTTCCCCCCAGCATTTTCAATGGAAGCCCCCTGGTTCTAGTATTGTGAGCAGTTAGAGAAAAATGCCGCCTCTGTCAATATTTTCTACCCCATGCCATATTCTTAAGGTGGACCTCTCAATCATATCCCCCCTCAGACGTCTCCTCTCCAAACTAAAGAGTCCCAAACGCTGCAGCCTCTCCTCATAAGGAAGGTGCTCCAGTGCTGGCAGGGGCTGATGGGAATTGTAGTCCATAACATCTGGAGTGCCAAAGGTTCGCCACCAGCTCTTCGTGCTCTTTTCACTGTTTTCTGGAATTTGGGGTGACTCTGGATTTCCCCCAGTATTAAACAATGAAATATTAAAGAAATCTTCATGCAGAGAGTTTCCCTTATAATGCAGAAGTAATCTACAGATATCTTGATGGTTTCTATAATATTCATGGGAAAATAGATGTTACAATATGCCCAGTGGTCACACAAAGAAGAACTTTGTGAAAACAGTTGTCCTGTCCCGATGAGTGTAAAATATGCTATTCCGAAGCCAGAGACAGCAACCCTGGAATGAGTCCTGTTATTACTTGTCTTCAGAATAACTCTTGGTCAGAAATCCCTGTTTTTTGTTAAAGAAAAACATGTGATCCAGGAAACCCACAATTGGCCATGCTGGCAGGGGCTGACGGGAATTGTAGTCCATGAACATCTGGAGTGCCATAGGTTCGCCACCACAGCGTTAGGCCAATCACAGTTCTCTCAAAACACTCTCAGCCCCACCTACCTCACAAGGTGTCTGTTGTGGAAGACGAAGGGATTGTGATTGTAAGTCACTTTGAGACACCTTAAAGATAGAGAAAAAAGTGGTGTATAAAAACCAACTCTCCTTCTTAACAGAAATTAGTAATAGCATATTAATATATTCAAATATCAGTTGTAATGATATCTGGTGGATATTACGGTTACAGAAGCTGTGCAAGTATAGACTAAAGGCATAAAAGGACAAAGGGAGGATCCTCTATAGGGGGTGGAATATGCGGGTGAAAGAAGAATTATACCCAACTAATACCACAAGATGTCATTCTAACATTATGAATCAAGAAGCAAAGTAGTGAAACCAGAGGGTACAACTTATGATCAAATTTCATTGGTGACTGGATTAAGAACTGCTGTAGTATGTGGCCTTGAGAAGTATTACTTGAAGTATAACATTTAGGTTAAGGAATATCAGAAGGGGAGATTAGTTCTGTGTGTAACACCCATGCTCAGAATGGGTTGACCCAGAAAGGGGTGGAGACTCAAAGCTGCAGAGCTCATGTAGTTTGGAGGAGACAAGGCTACCAGACTCGGACCTTGATTTGTATAAGCCCTTAACACCTTGTTAAGGGTTCTTTTTGTGGTTGTAATGGGTGAGAGTTCTCCTGGAAATCTTCATCATGTTGAATCCTGTTCATCAAGCCCTTGGAGTCTTCAGGAGCCAACCCACTTGCAAAGAAGAATTGGACTTGGCAGATTCAGTAGACTGTAAATATAAGGACTTGAAAATGCAACCTGAACAGGACCTTGAAATGTGATGTGAAATGTTGATGTTATATGTTAAGAAAGTAAACCATTTTGTTTTTAAAAATTTGTTGTTGCAAACTCATTCCAAGTTCTGCCCCACAGAACCCACAAGCTGAGGTTACATGTGCAGAACATTATTCTGAAGCATCAGAAGCAACAAATGTATTTTGCAAACTGAACTCTAATAAGCACTGAAAACACTATCTGCACCAGATAGTGGGTGAAATGAAACAAACATTATTATATTAGCCTTACTGAACATAATTTCTGCATTTTACATTAGGTCTAAGCCTATTTATTGACAAGTAAGTAGTATGATTCCAAATGAGTTTATATCTAAGTGTGTATAATTGGGATCATAACCTTAGGTCAATTAGGGTGCTCACTACTTTCACCTCATCTGATTGCACTGTTTTTATATCTTGTAACCTTTCTTGAGTCTTTGTGAGAAAGGTGGATGTAACCAAATACCTTTTGTGTACATTGCAATGCATGAAGACATTTAATAGGAAAAGAATTTCCTAGCATATAGGTCCAGTGGTGAAAAAGTCACCCATTGAGTTTCAGGTGTTTTGTGAGCTGGTGCAAAAAATCATTGTTTGGTCGTTGTGGGGGAGGGTGGTCGTCCATACCTGGGGTGGGGGTGGGGGGGCACCAACCTCAGATTTTGTCCCCGGGCTCCAGTTTGCCTAGATTCGCCCCTGCACTGAGGTCCCTTCATAACTGGTACAACTAATCCCAGTGACTCAAACAATTTGGTCAATCACCACACCTTAATCCAGTCCAGAGGGATAAAAGTAGACAGAGGCATGCCTACCACCATGCGGTTCCCAAGGGGAGGTGAATTCTGCCAATTTCCCCCTCACTGCATCCCACCACTTTACTGTTGTTGAAAGCCTGTAAACCTCCCTAACAAAACTCCGTGGGACTCAGCAGGTTGAAACTGAAGATGCAAATTGTGCAATGTTTGCAAGTGTTGAATACCTGCTATCAGAAACCGAGGAAAGTAGGAGCCGAGGAAAGTATGTACAGAAGCCGAGGAAAGTAGGAGCAGCAGTGGCGTAGGAGGTTAAGAGCTCGTGTATCTAATCTGGAGGAACCAGGTTTGATTCCCAGCTCTGCCGCCTGAGCTGTGGAGGCTTATCTGGGGAATTCAGATTAGCCTGGGCACTCCCACACACGCCAGCTGGGTGACCTTGGGCTAGTCACAGCTTCTCGGAGCTCTCTCAGCCCCACCTACCTCACAGGGTGTTTGCTGTGAGGGGGGAAGGGCAAGGAGTTTATAAACCCCTTTGAGTCTCCACAGGAGAGAAAGGGGGATATAAATCCAAACTACTCCTACTCCTCCTCTTCTTCTTCTTCAAGGGTGGCAGGCATTCATCTGTATACAGAATTATTCCTATTTGCATCCAATGGACATTCTTAAGTGCGTCCCTTATATCTCAGTCCTCCTGCGATACCCCTTAGGACAGCTCACCTTATTCATTTAACTGGTCTGTCCCCCTTAAAAGTGACACCCCCCTCTTATCTGCGAGGCTAGTGTGGGCGTGTCTCCCTTTTCCCAGCAGCGCTGGTTCTCCCTCCACTTTGTCCATCCCTGTTTGCAGCTTACCAAAGATGCCAGTTGGGAAGCGAACCGGCTGCCTTTGTCTCGTCTCCAAGAGGCAGCCAATCAGGGCACAACGAGTCCGTTGCTTAGCAACTATTCCTCCTCGCTTGATGAGCCCGAGCGCCTGCGCTGTCCGTTGGAGGGCGGGATTAAAGGGCGGCTTCCTCTTCCGGAGGGTCGCTGGCCGGACGCGCCGGTTCCTGTCGGTATGGTGGCCACGGACAGAGAGCGTCGTAGCCTCCTGTGGGCAACCGGTAGGGGCGGGGCGATGCTGGACGGGGCGCTTCGGAGGGCGGGGGGCTGAGCGTGATCCTGCGGGGGAGGGGGCGTGGCTGGCGGGGGAGGGGGGCGGAAGCGCTTGCCCTGGAGGGTGTGCGCCGGGCGGGCGCTTAGCTTGCTCTTTCTCCCAGGTGCACGGTTAGAGAAGCAGCTTCCTTGCGTTTGCACGTTGTGATCTGCATGTAGTAGGAGTGGGGAGTTTTGCAAAGACCCCTGGCTAGCAAGGAGGCAGGTGTGATGTGTATCCCTGTTTAATGAATCCTCCATGCCCCATTCAGTTTCATTGGGAACATCCACGTGAAGAGTCTTTGATTCTCAGGCTGTGCAGTAATAGCTACACATGTGCACAAGCAGACACGTTAATACTATTTATTTATTGCTTGCTTGCTTGCTTGCTTGCTTGCTTCGTTTTCTATACCGCCCTATCCCCGAGGGGCTCTGGGCGGTTTACAACATAAAATCCAGTACAGTGCTAACGAGGAGCAACAATAAAAAACAATTTACCTAGGCTCCAACAATTTAGATTACTAATAAACAGTAAAATCCCCTTTAAAACAGCGGTAATACGATAAAGGCGCCGAGAAGCCCATTAACTGGTGGTCCCCGGCCCCTCTGTGATAAAGTGGTTGGGTCTCCACGCTGGCTAGGACTCTTTACGTGTCTCCGGGCCCCCCGGCCCAGTGGAACACTCTTCCTCCAGCCAGTCCGGCCTGATGGAACACTTTTCCTCCAGCCGTCCCGACTCCTATGCGTGGATCTCGGTGGAATTTGCCAGGGTCTAGAAGACCGAAGTTGTTCCGCCTGGCCTTTGGACAAACCAGCCGCTGAGAGTAGCGCCCCTGTTCGGATTACATCAAGATTACATCCTCCTATGGAGGAGTCCGGTCGCTCCCTAGGGGAGGGTTTTTGCATGAAAGTGACGCATCGGGTGCTCTTTTGCCATGCTAGTACCGCTGTTTTAATGTAATTTAGTATATTTTAATGTTGGAGCTTTATGGGTCGTTGTTGTTTTAATTGCATGGTTTGCCTTCTTATTTGTTTGTATTAATTTGTTGTGCACCGCCCCTTGGGGATGGGGCGGTACAAATAACTTAATCCCCTTGGGGATGGGGCGGTACAGAAATCGAAATAAATAAATAGATAACAAGCCCTCCCCCCAAACCAGAAACTTAATGGGACTGGCTCTGATTATGAACTGGTAGTTCTTCCTCATCCCTTTCGTTGCAAGGTTCTCAAACTTCCCTGGCAATTGAAAGCCTTTGCCAGAGAGTCACGACCAGGAATCTTAACCTGGCTTGATATATGCAGGTCATTCAGCAAGGTGATCCGTGATCTCCCGTGTGTATCTATGCAACATGAATCTGGACTAGACGATAACCTTGTTATAAGCTACTTGGTTTTCTCTACGTGTAATTACATGACCGGACTGCATGTCAGGTGGCAGTTCCACTTCCATCCCTGTGTAACCTGTAGCAGAGTTGTAATAAGCCATTATTTATTATCCCTGTTGTCAGAGGCGTAGCTAGGGAAAATGGCGCCCCGGGGCAAAATCTGAGTTTTGCGCCCCTCCCCCCCCAAAATGGGCAGCCTCCCTCCCCCACCACAACCAAGCAACATTTTTTGCACCAGGTCAACTCAAAGTCACCATCACATTATAGAACATGCCCCCTCACACAAATCTGAACACACCCAGGGCTCCCTAGTTTAAACAACATTGAAAGTGATGCTATTTTTTGAAGGGGGGAATCCACCCTGAAACAGCCTCACTTTCAATGTTGTTTAAACTAGAGAGCTCAGATTCTCCTTTTAAGTCCACCTTAAAGGGAGACTCTGGGCTCCCTAGTTTAAACAACATTGAAAGTGATGCTGTTTCAAGGTAGATTCCACCACCACCACCCCAAAAAACCAGCATCATTTTCAATGTTGGTTATTGTGAGTTTTCTGGGCTGCGTGGCCGTGGTCTGGTGGATCTTGTTCCTCATTTTTCACCTGCATCTGTGGCTGGTATCTTCAGAGGTGTATCACATATTGAAATCTGTTATACACTGTGTCCAGACTTCTCTTATAACACGCTTCTCTCTGTGATGCACCTCTGAAGAGCAAATGCTGTTCTTGTACCTCTTAATAAATTCAATGCCAATACACATGAACAATTACAACTTTTTTAAAAAATCAACTCTAAAGGGTGAATTCATCTATATTGCTTCTGCAGTAGTCTTTGCAACCACATTCCAGAGGACTGCTCAATGCTTAATTTTTAATGTTTGAATCTTAAAACTGCAAACAGTTACATTATTATACAAATTCTTTGTGCCACAGAATTAATTTCTGTATCTGTTTCTGCTTGGGAGTGGGATGGAACCGTGGGCAAACACAGCTGTGCTAAAGTCCTGATTGTTTTAAGTTATTTGCTTTTTTATTTCGTTGCATGGCAGCAAAAAGTAGTGTTAAAGTAAACAGGAATGTCCATCTTTCAGCAGTATTTTTTTTAGAGCATAGTAAGCCATTTTTGCAAAAGATTCTTTTGAGGAAAAGGTCTTTAGACATCTGAGGGAAGTGAGAAAGAAATAACTGAGTGTGAGCACTAGAGCTGCAGGAAGTGAGCTTGAGTAGCAATGAAGTGGAGCAAGCGCCAAGTTTTTCCTGTAGAAACTGTCTCTTAAGAGAGCAGTAATATCTCTCCTTAATGTTTGATGTGTCACTATCAAACCACAACTGACAGGGTGAACTTGTGGGATTTTCAAGGCAAGAGACACTCAGATGTAGTTTGTCATTGCCTGCCTCTGGGTTGCATCCCTTCACTTCCTTCATGGTTTCCCATCCAAATACTAACTGGGGCTTATCTTGCTTAGGTTCTAAGTTCTGATGAAATAGGGCTAGCCTGGCCTACCCAGGTCAGGAGCAGCAGTGGCGTAGTGGCTAAGAGCAGGTGCACTCTGACCTGGAGGAACCGCGTTTGGGTTGTGGAGGCTTATCTGGGGAATTCAGATTAGCCTGTGCACTCCCACACACGCCAGCTGGGTGACCTTGGGCTAGCCATAATTCTTTGGAGCTCTCTCAGCCCCACCCACCTCACAGGGTGTTTGTTGTGAGGGGGGAAGGGCAAGGAGATTGGAAGCCCTTTGATTCTCCTACAGGAGAGAAAGGGGGGATATAAATCCAAACTACTGCTTCTTCTTCTCCTTCTCCTCCTCCTCTTCGTCTTCGTCTTCTTCGTCTTCCTCTTCTTCGCCTTCCTCGCCTTCTTCTTCTCCTCCTCCTTCTCCTTCTCCTCCTCCCTCTTCTTCTTCTTCTTCTCCTTCTCTTTCTCCTCCTCCTTCTTCCTCTTCTTCCTCTTCCTCTTCTTCCTCTTCTTCTGAAAATTTAGAAACATAGAATTTATTTTAAGTTGCATTAGATATCACTGAGTTGGATAAAGCATCAACTTAGTGTACTATGTGGAAGCAAATTCTGGAGGTTGTGGGGATGGATCAGGCAAGAGATGAACAAGCACTGTTTGATGTTCTATGTTCCAGACAAGGATTTCTTTTTCTTTTTCTCTCCTCTTCATCTCTTGCCCTGGAAGCTGCTGCATTTATCCTAACTGTCAATGCGTCTTTCGTGGAAGACTTAGATGACTCGTAAGTATGCTACATTTTTGGTTTGAATTCTGCCTTAACTCAGTGTGTTCAACCTTCCCAGTTTTGGGGTCTCCCTTTTTATTGCCCATTGAGTAGCAAGGCCCCCCCGGAGCTGCAAGCACGTTGCACAAAGTCAGATGACAGAAAGAGGAGTCGTATTTGTGCTTTTATTAGTAGTAACATATATGGAACATTGAATTCTAGGTTAGCTGTAGGGCAGGGAATGGCCAGTTTGGGGGAATGGAAAGAAGGCAGGGGTCAGCTTTTGTGAAAAATAGATCTCTGAAACTGTGCGTTCAGAAAACAAATTTTCAACGTTTAATGATTCTGCTGATCCTCCGGGTGCATTCAAAGAGATGTGGTTACATAAACATTAAAAATTCCTAATAATGGACATTAGAAGAAGAGGAGTTTGGATTTATATTTCACCTTTCTTTCCTGTAAAGAGACTCAAAGTGGCTTACAAGCTCTTTTCCCTACCTCTCGCCACAACAGACACCTTGTGAGAGATTGTGAGAGTTCCGAAGAGCTGTGACTAGCCCAAAGTCACCCAGCAGGAATGCGGGAGTGCGGAAACACATCTGGTTCACCAGATAAGCCTCTGTCACTCCAGGTGGAAGAGTGGAAAATCAAACCTGGTTCTCCAGATTAGAATCCACCTGCTCTTAACCACTACATGTACCCCAGGTTGAGAACCACTGGTCTAGAGGTCTAGTATGGTGGCCAGGAGCTTACTTTGAGAAAATGTCAGTTATTGGCTTCAGTATCCTGTGCTTGTATAATGGACCTAGAATGTTTCAGATAAGCACCGGGTATGTTTCTTAGAAACACTGCTGTTGAATAGCAAACCCTGTGTGAATAGCAATAGAAGGGAATCTCCATGGCTGCACTTATTCCCTGACCAGTTAGTCTCATAGGATATGACTGAAATTGTGGTTAAAAAATCCTCCCTTCTAGTGTTGAATTAAACTGCAAGAATTTAATATTAAAGCATTTGAAATACACCTTATTGCTTTGTTATTTATTTTTTTCATCTAGTTAACTTGTATGCCATCCTTCTCCATAGGAGCTCACAACGATCATTTAGCTAAAATCAGTGAAGCAGTGCAAAAACAATAACATTAATTCAGCATACATAATGTATTGTCGAAGGCTTTCACAGCCGGGTTCAACTGGTTGTTGTGAGTTTTCCGGGCTGTGGTCTGGTAGATCTTGTTCCTAACGTTTCGCCTGCATCTGTGGCTGGCATCTTCAGAGGTGTATCACAGAGAGAAGTCCACAGAGGTGTATCACAGAGAGAAGTCCACTGTGTCCAGTGAGAAGGGAATGTTTGAGTGGGGTATGTATTGTCCATGTCCCAGGGTGGGGAACCAATCAGTAAGTCAGGGTGGGGTGGGGAATCAGTCAGACCACGGCCACACAGCTCGGAAAACCCACAGCAACCAATCAGCATATATAGGGGTTTTTTTTCTATATTTCTAATGAAGAAATGTCTCAATTGTCTACAAATGGAATCATCTCACATGTTATTTAGTAGTACAAGCCATTATGTATGCGTAAAGTGCGTTTTTGTGGATGCTGGCAGTCAGTTGACCAGTTTTAAGTTCCTTTGTCATTGACTTGTGATGTGTGTTGTCGTGCTCATACAATCCATTCTGCATGGGCACATTAGCAATGTAGTATTTGTAATGTAACATATACATTGGCCTTTAGAATCAATTAACACAATAGAAGATGTGGGTGTTGGAAGCTATATGAAAGTAATAGAACAACAGAACAAGAATGTGGTAGTTGTATTGCTCTCTGACATGATGTACATGTGGGTGGTGGAAAGATATGCATTGGTAAACTATTTTTTAATCTTTAATTATCTATAACTGCCTGTTTTTCATCTTTAATCGTTCTTTTAAAGATATATATGTGTGTGTTTGAAATGCACTGTCCTCTGAGATCCACTTGATTAGATCTCTTCCAGCTAACGTCCTATTTATTTGATTAGTGTTGTTCTGATGTTACTGTTGAGCTGATGTCCTAAGCAGTATTTCTTCCATTTCTTGCATCGTTGTTTAAGTAAAAGTGAATGTCAATCGTTTTAATTATCATTGTGCTTAAAATGAGCAAGGTACTATGCAAAACAGCTGTTTTCAAGTTAGGCACAATAAAATATTAATAGTCTGTTGTTGTTTTCAGCAGTGAAATATGAAGATCAGCTGCAGTGGGGAATCTGAGCTCTGTTTTTTAAAAAAATTTAAAATAAAGTCCATCTCTGCTAGAAAAATTCCAATATTATACATATTTAATTGGGCATATGTTTTTTGTTTGTTTGTAGGTTTAAAGAAAACCGTAAAGATGATGTTTGGCTTGTAGATGTGAGTACGGAGAGTATAAAAGAACCTGAACCGAGTCTTGATTAAAAATAAACTTTGCAATTCATCCTTAACTCTCTGGGAAAGCTTAAAAAAATGCCCATACAAATTCTTTTTGTGTATGCATGTGTGTGAAGTACCATCAAGTCACAGTTGACTTATAGTGACCCTCTGGTGGGGTTTCCAAGGCAAGTGATAAAGCAGAGGTTGTTTGCCATTTCCTTTGTTTGCAGGGTCTTTCTTCCAAGTACTAACCCAGTTTAGCTTCTGAGATCTGATGAGATTGGGCTATACCAGGGGTCGGCAACCTTTACCACCCAAAGAGCCATTTGGACCTGTTTTCCACGGCCCCGAAGATCTACTGAGCCAGAGAGGCGGCTCCACACGGAGCTGCCTCCGGTTCGGCCCCTCCACTCACCTTTCCTTTCAGCACTGGGAGGCGAAGGCGCCGGGCAGGGAAACCCCCTTTGCCCGACGCCTGCTCCGTGGGGCAGAGGGGGGGTGGTGGCTGCGGGGATGGCAGAGGGGGGATGGCGGCTGCTCTGGAGGGACACGCCCACACTGCCCTCTGACCTCCAGGCCATGCGGAGCCATAGTATAAGGCTGAAAGAGCTGCATGTGGCTCTGGAGCCACGCGTTGCAGACCCCTGGGCTATACTATACCATTCCACATCCCTGTATTGTTTTTACTGTACATTATATTATTGTGGACTGCAGAGTTGGGATCCAACTAGTTCTCACCACTTCTCTAGAAGTGGTTACTAATTTTTTCTGAGTGCCGAGAAAAGGTTACTAAAGCAACCTCCCTGCCCAATAGGGACTGTAGGTGCGTGTGTGTGGCGGCGCCACTGTTTGAATCCCACCACCATCGGAACCTGTTAATAAAATTTTTGGGTCCCACCACTGGTGGACTGGCTGAACTGTCTTAATTGTGGCAATCTAGAAATTAACTTGATAATTAGTTGAACTTTTGTCTTGCACATATATTGTGTTGCAGAAGACATAATGAAAGGGCAACTGCTCTTAATTTGAAAATAAAAAGCAATATTTTGAGAGACAAGTAAATGAATGTATCTTTAGCTAGTTGTAATGCTAAATTTGTTGTAAAAACTTGTTCAAATGCTTTTTTATTTTCATAAATGTTCTTTGATCAGTATGTATTTTTAAAGGTCAGGCCTACAAAGTGTGTTTTTATGTACAATACAACTAATGGAGCTGCTAATTAGGACAATCGACACATATTTGAAAAGAAGTCTATGCCCAAGAAGACAAAAATGCCTCTTGTTAACTGGCATCTAACAGAAGAATAGAAAATAAATGTTTCTGTATTCAGCAGACTGAATGATGGAACCTGAGGGCATAACCCAGCTGTAGTGAGATAGTGTTAGGTGCTATTCCAGGAATAATCCTGAAGTAATTGTGAATAATCCTGTAGAGCAGCAGCGTGGAGCTCTAAGCCATTACAGTCAGAATGTTAGATGTATCAATAGTGCCGTTAAAGTACAAGTTCCTCATTTTTTTAAAAAAAAGTGTGGTAATGCTACTGGTAGAGCTGGTATGGCGAAGAACAAAGAAAGTACTCAGGCTTGTGTAAAAGCTTCAATACAGAACGTTAGAAGTCTTATATAGAAAAGTTGGCTGAGGGAGTAGATTCCACATTTAGTGATTCAGAAAAAGATAAAAGGGAAAAATCACTGTCTTTGCACCATAAGGTAGTCTTTTACACATATTTTGCAGGCAAAAATACTTGTGTGCATGACAGTGTGATTGCCAGAGATATAGATACAAATTTGTTTCAAGAATGTTAGTCTATCCAGCTTGTAGGAGAAGATGACTGGGTTTATTTAACTAAAGACCTGAATCTTCTGCTTTGATGAAACTTCATTAATGTTGCCATAATTTGCCTTCTGCTTTGCTAGGGAAACAAGATTTTATTCTTTTTAGTTCCTGCTAGTTTTCTTAAGCAGTTAAATACGGAAGTTGAATTTGCAGAAGACTAATGGAAGCTGTTTCATGTTCAGGTTACAAATGTATGTATGACAGATTCCTTAGAGATTCCACATCCTGCCTGTTTTTGACTTGTTCTTAGTTTTATGCACCTTGGTGTGGTCACTGCAAGAAACTGGAGCCAGTATGGAATGAAGTTGGTAAAGAGATGAAAAGCATTGGGTCTCCTGTTAAAGTTGGAAAAATGGATGCAACTTCATATTCTGGTAAGTTCAGGGAATAGTCTTTATTCTCTCTATCATTATTAATAACTGTTAGACATTTAACTCTGTCCAAAATATAAACATAATGGAAGTTAACAACACAGTGAAAGAACTGGCAAGACCTCTAGCCTTAGGAAATGTTTATTCCTTCCTTCCTTCCTTACTTCCTTACTTCATTCATTCATTATGCTTATATCCCACCAAATCTCCCATATGACTCAGGGAAGCTCATATATCAAAATTTAAATTATATTATCTAATAACCTCTTCCTCTAGAAATAGGATTATGAGAGTAGCCATTTTAAAATATAGAATGTTTAAAACTGTGTACTATGTTAGCATTCAGAAAGCATACCAGTAAAATGTGTTGGGATGTTTGAACAAGGGCAGAGAAAGTGATATCTTTTTGAATTCTAAATTTCATCCTTGTTTTCTGTAGGCATTGCCTCTGAGTTTGGAGTTCGAGGCTATCCAACAATTAAGCTGTAAGTTTAGCTTTCTGGAATTTTGTATGAAAATTTTGTATGAAAATGCTAGTGGGTTATCTCACTACAGTTTTAAAACTCCTACGCTTTTGGGGTTGTAACTGACTCAAGTGGCACATGCTTCTTCATACTTCTTGTATTTTTGTATGCTAAAGTGCTTGATCATTCTGTTATGTTCAAGCCCCCTTTCCCACTGTCTGCAGAGTTTTTTCTGTTGATGGTTTTATGTATGCATTTTTAATTTGTGGTTTGGGCCGCTTCCGCACAGCCACGATGTGGGTTGGGTTGGCGTACATGACACACGATCGTGCGAACGGTCCCAGAAACTACCGGGACGACGGCGCCACCCTGCGCCGTCGCCCGATTGACTTACCTTCTCTGCAACTGTCTGGCGCGTCGCCGAGATCAGGGGACATGCCCCCCCCGGCCTTCGCGACCGCTCTGGAGTCGCAGGGCAGGCTCTGAACTTCCCTACGGCTCGGCGACGCACCGGACGATAAGCAGAAGAAAGGTAGATCAACTCGAGAACGAGGAGGGATAAGCCTTCCAGCCGCTGCCGTTCACCGCGGCAGCAGCTTCGAAAGCATGCGTTTTTCAAAAACCAGCTGAGAGGGAAAATGTTTCTATTTTTTGAAAGAATTTGCATTTTATAGTAAGAAACTGATTGCTATCTGTATCTTTATCCACTGATTACTTCTTGTGGATGAGATCACATTTATCTCTCCTTGAATGTAACACTTGTAACACTTGCAATACTCAGCCAGTCCATATTGTAATTGGGACTTAACCAATCAAGATGTCTAACTATCTTTTATTTAGATTGAAAGGCGACTTGGCGTACAATTATAGAGGATCTAGGACCAAAGATGACATTATTGAGTTTGCAAACAGAGTAGCGGGGTAAGTATTTACGGATTCTGTCCTGTTCTGGGGAGGAGGTGTTGTGTTGGTAAATTCAGGGTGTGGGAGGGATAAGGGTAAGTCAGCTCCAGTCTCCACTGTAATAGAGTGCCAGTGGCGTTCCTGCCTAGGGACAGGGGGTACCCTATGTCCCCGGGCGCCCCTCATTTGGTCACGTGGGGGGCGCCAACATTTCAGGGACGTTTGTGGTTTTTTAAAAATTTTAAGTGTTTTTTCATGTTCCGGCCTGCAGGGGGCGCATTTCTAAGGCTAGCAACACCAAAATTTCAGAATTGCAATAAAGGGAGCTGTCCTGATGATACCACCCTAGGGTAGTGATGTTTGGTTCAGGGAAAGCCCCCCCCCCCCAATTCCAGAAGCAAAGCTCACCAAGCTTGGATGCTATTACCAGGAGACCCTCCTGGAGCCACCTTGAAAGTCTGGAGCCTCTATCTTCAAAAATGTGCAGCCTGCCTCAGAAATTCCTCATTAGCTACAATGGAGCAAAGTCACTGCAAAACAAAGAATCTTGGGCAAATTTCTTGGGGTGCCTGGAAGGGGTGTATTTTTAAAGCTAGTGACACCAAAATTTCAGGGTACCATCTGTTAACTATTCCTATGATGCTACCCAAGTTTGGTGAAGTTATGTTCAGGGGGACCAAAGTTATGGTCCCTCAAATGGGTAGCCCCATCTCAGGTTAGCTCCCATTGAAAACAATGGGGATGGGGGCATTCCATTTGGGTGTCCATAACTTTTCTGCCCCTAAGCCAAACATCACTAAACTCAGGTGGTATCATCAGAGCAGTCTCTGGATGATGCCCTGAAATCATGGCGCTGCTAGCTTTAAAAATGCACTCCCTGCAGGCCGAAAAAACACCAAAAATACCCCCCCCCAACCCCAAATACCTTGCATTCGCATTTGTTCATATTTGGGCAGGACATAATCGGACAATTTTTGTCCGAATGTGCCCAAATTTGCCCAGATTCCAGCCGAATTTGCTATTTGTTTCATCTGAATCTCCAACCCTCAAAAGTGATGCTGTTTCAGGGTGGGGGAGAATCCACCCCCAAACAGCATCACTTTCAATTTTGTTTTAACCGGGGACCCCAGATTCTCCCTTTAAGGTAGGTTTAAAAGAAGAATCTGAGCTCACTAGTTTAAACACCAATGAAAGTGATGCTGTTTGGGGGGTGGATTCCACTGGAGGTGTTTTGTGAGAGATGATGCTGACATTTGTTTGGTAAATGTTTTGCTGGGGGTGATTTGTGAGAGATTTACATGCTTAATACCCACTTGCACTGGCTTGGAGTTGTTTCTCAGGCTAACAACCTACCTCATAGGGTTGTTGTGATTAGGAAATTAGGAAAAGAGTTGGTGGGGAGAGAGCCATGTATGTTTTGATGGGAGTGGGAGGTGTTTTGTGAGCTGGTACAAAAAATCATTGTTTGGTCATGGGGGGGTGGGGGTGGCAGCCCATATGCCGGGCAGGGAGGGGGGCGCCAAACTCAGGTTTTGTCCCCGGGCGCCAGTTTGCCTAGGTATGCCCCTGTAGAGTGCTCATTGGTAAAAATATCATTTGTTATTAGGAAAGCACAAATGGGGAGCCATGTAGAGGTGGGATCATAAGAACATAAGAAAGAACCTGCTGGATCAGACCAGAGTCCATCTAGTCCAGCTCTCTGCTACTCGCAGTGGCCCACCAGGTGCTTTTGGGAGCTCACATGCAGGATGTGAAAGCAATGGCCTTCTGCGGCTGTTGCTCCCGAGCACCTGGACTGTTAAGGCATTTGCAATCTCAATTTGCAATCTCAAACTGGATCCAATCAGTTCTCACCACTTCTCTAGAAGTGGTTACTTTTTTCTGAGAAGGGGGTCCTAAAGCAACCTCCCTGCCCAATAGGGACTGGAGGTGTGTGTGTGCGGCGACGCCACTGTTTGAATCCCACCACCATCGGAACCTGTTATTAAAATGTTTGGATCCCACCACTGGAGCCATGGGAATAGGAACCCTCCCCCTCAGGTCCACACTTCCTGTTATTTTACTCACCCCACCACCTCATTCTTTTCCTTCCCACCCTGACTCTTCCAGTTCACCTCCTACCTATTATCATGTTGTTCCCCCTTCCCTGCTAGATCCTGTGTCCATCACCAGCCAGGTAGTGGGATTGGGCTGGAGTTGGAGCAAGAAGAATGCTGGATGCACTTTCTGATTCAACAACAACAACAAGAACCTTTATTGGGATAACAACATTATATACACAGATCCACTTAACCAAGTAGAGGGAAACTAAAATAAATGTACAGGTAGAGAAGGCTGATGTTCAGGATTTGCTCCTAAAGCGCTGTTTTATATACAAATCCAAAAATTTGGTGACTGCATCGTTTGCATCACCACTGGAGCTGTCCAACAGAAAGGTAATCTTTTGCAAGTCAGATGCATACTCTTTTTTGGGTAGCAGAGGTGACAAGTATTTGACTCTGGGTCCTGTGTAAAGTGGACAATAAAGTAAAATATGGTCTATAGAGTCAACACAATTCCCGTTGCCTATGCATAGCCTTTGACTGTGAGGGGTTTTAGTGAATCTCCCTGTTGATACGGCTGATGGAAGGGCATTGCAACGGGCCAACATCATTGCTCTACGGAGCCTGGGCACGGTTATCTGGTGCAGGTATTGAGCCCCCTTATTACCAATGTAGGTGATACCTAGAGCTAAAGGAGAGCAAGTCCTGGAAGCCTTTTCGAGTAGGATCTGATGTTCCTGGTCAAACAGCCTTCTCCTCAGAAGTTGGAAGGTCTCTTTAGATGGTAGCATGGCCAGATAATCCAAAGAATAGCCTAATTTGTTAATTTTTGTTTCTATAATGCCCCACCATTCCGAGTGACAGGAAGTCTTGAGGGCTTTATATGACAAGGAGGCTGCATCGCGGTTGAAACAGATGCGCAGCCAATATTTGAGCGTGGCAAGCCATGCTCTTGTCTCTAAGAGATGTTGCCCAGTTTCGAGGCACAGGGTGGTGTAAGGCACGCAGTGAGGCATGCCCAAAAGTTTAAATAAAAAGCGAGTTTGTACTCGCTCAGCTGTGTTTCTGATTCAAGCTTCCCTCCTCCAGCCACTTCCTGGCAGCTGATAGGGAGGGGCTGAGCTAAGAGCAGAAAGTGTGGGAGACTTGTTTTTGCCTTCAAGCCCAGCGTTCCCCTGTCAAATAGTGGCAAGAGGGGGCAAGCTTGGGGGCAAGCTTCCTCCCAGCTGGCCCAGTTCCTCATCCTTTCTCTCTTAATATAAGCAAATATATTGGAAATGAGCAAATATGACAATGATTCAACACAAAAAAAGGTTCTATCCAATTCTCCGGGAATCTCCCGTAGTCTCTTGGGAATCTTTTCAATGCTGTTTGAAATTTTCAGTTGTTCTACATACTTCTCACCCTGAATCCATTTAACATGTTATTAACATGGCACAGTTTTGGCGATTGTAACAATTATTTAGCAAATAAATGATCAATCTTTATGATCAGTTCTTTAGAAAGGAATTTTAGAAGGAAAGATTAGGACAAACCAATCCTGAGTACATGGTGAAATCGCTACTAAATTAGGAATGTTAAGTCTTTAAGGTGTTTCTACCTAGTCTCCAGTAGTGATGCAACTATAGCATTTGGTGACTGAATTGGTAAGAGCAGGTAGGATGATGTAACAGTTGTTAATCATTCTTAAGGGGTTTTTTTTAGAAAAACACCTATCAATGTTTATTTTCTTTCAATTCTTAGTTTTCTGAGTCAACAAAAACACATCTTTGGTTTTTGATAAAGCCTACTGGTATTGTTTCTTAAGCATTTCTGACTCCTGAAATCTCTGGCTCATTCCGCACATGCAGAATAATGCACTTTCAAACTGCTTTCAGTTCTCTTTAAAGCTGTGCGGAATGGCAAAATCCACTTGCAAACAGTTGTGAAAGTGGTTTGAAAACGCATTATTTTGCGTGTGCGGAAGGGGCCTCTGTCTTTCAGTTTAAGTAACAGAAACCTTTAATGGCATTCAGATAACAACAAACATACTTTCAAAAATACAAATTTATAGAAGAGCATATTACAAAATAGGGATCTCAATAGAGGTGCCAGGAACTCCTCCCTAGCTGCATTATATAAAGGACAATAGCATAGGATATGATGAACTCGCTCTTCACATTTCATGCTACAAATGTAAAGCCTTTCATGGCATGGTATTTTCAGCTCCCTACCAGATCTCTGGAAAGATGGTGTAACCTCAGCTTGTGGGTTCTGTGGGTCAGAACTTGGAATGAGTTTGCAACAACAAATTTTAAAAACAAAATGGTTTACTTAACATATAACATCAAATATCAACATTTAACATCACACTTCAAGGTCCTGTTCAGTTTTCATTTCAAGTCCTTCTAGTTACAGTCTTGTAATGCCAAGTCCATTTCTTCCTGCAAGTGGGTTGGCTCCTGAAGACTCCATGGGCTTGGTGAACAGGATTCAACATGATGAAAGTTTCCAGGAGAATTCTCACTCATTGCAACCACAAAAACCCTGAAACAATAAACTCCAACATTTACAACATAGCAAAAATAAACAACTACCTTCCCACTAGTTCCCAACAACATTGCAGTTACCTTAACAAGGTGTTAAGGGTTTATACAAATCAAGGTCCGAGTCTGGTAGCCTTGTCTCCTCCAAATTACATGAGCTCTGCAGCCTCCTGCTGCTTTGAGTCTCCACCCCTTTCTGGGTCAACCCATTCTGAGCATGGGGGTTACAATGGCATGATGTTACATCTTGCCAAGGAGACTGTACATCAGAGTTTGGGTTCAGGAAGTTAATATAAATAGTTGAATATATTTGTTTTCCCCAAAGAAATGCCAAGATACAAAGGCAAGCAGAATCTACTAGCCTGATCAGTCAGACTTTGATACTCTGAATCATAGAGTTTGTCTCTGATTCTGCTAAATACCTCATTAGAGGACAGCATAACTAAGGAGTCTACCGGAAGTCCCATCCTTCCTAGTTGGCCCTCAGTATGGGTCCACCATTCTGAGGAATGCAGTATAGTTAGGGCCTGGTATGAAAGACTTCCACTCTCACAGGTGAAACAGAGGCAGGTCCAGTGTTTAAAGGTGATGCACCAGGCCCAGGAATGCCTGCGCCATCTGGGCAACCAGACTCACTGGTCACAAGACCCCCGTGACTCACGGGTCACAAGATGTCCTGGACGAAGGGACAAAAGGTGCATACCCCCAGGTACGGATTAGGCCCAGACAGGAACGTTTCCTCCCACACGTCCGCAGCCCCTATGAGTCATGTGTTGTGCAACATTCTCCTGCTCTCCCGCCTTCCCAAGAAACCCTAATAAAAGGTGCCAGGGACCGCCAGCTCGGCAGAGTAGCCAGATCCACGGATCACGCTATATCGCCACTGGCTTCTCTCCACCGGATGATATCGCTGCGTCTCGCCTATTCCTTGCGTCGCCCGTAACGACTTCAGCACATGGTTAGTTCTGCGAGTAGTTAACTCAGAAAATAAAGTCAAGAAACTGATCAGTGCAGATCCATCTATTGTGTGTTTGTATATGTATACTATCTTTTCCCCGTATCCTTTTTTGTTGTGTTGTTACAATCTTTTGTGAAAAAAATAATAAACTTTATTTTTAAAAAAGAAACTGATTTATTTTTCTTCTTATGTTGGCCCGTTTATTTTTGTTCTGCAGGCCTATTATTCGACCTCTCCCCAGCCAGCAGATGTTTGAACATGTGCAGAAGAGGCACCGGGTACTTTTTGTGTATGTTGGTGGGGAATCTCCATTAAAGGTTTGAAACTTTGCTCAATGCGTATATATGTATTTTCCCCCTTTTGCTCATTACAGGAGAAGTTTGCCTCCTGAAGATGCCCTACTAGCCAGCACTTCAGACCTAAATACTTTTTGACACGTACTTGTAAATGTTAAAAATTGCAACTTCAGAATGGCTGAGATCACAGTAAGTTCAGAGGATAGAGATGGATACGTTTCATGATGAGATGCAAAAGAAAAAGCCAAGTTGCCACTAAGATTTTTGAGAAAGAAGACCTTCCAAACAGATTTGGAAAGATTAGTCTAGCAGATTCTGAGTCAAGATGCCAGAATACAATTTGTAACAAGAAAGAGAAGACTTGCCTTGGAATATTTGTAATAATTTTAGAATTGTAGGCTTTTGCGAGGAATTGGGAAACTGGAGAACTACATTGGTATAGACCAAGGCCCTTTCTGCACGGGCTGTTTACAGCGCCCTAGGGATGGCAAAAATGCTGTCCCTAGGGAGCTGTTCGCATGGAGGGCACAGCTGCTTCGCAGCCGTGCCACCCTCGCCTCCCCAGTGGCATGAAGCCGCCATTTTCCCACCTCACTCCCCGAGCAAGGTTTTTGGAAAACAGCGGCTTCCAGCTGCTGCCGTACGAATGGCAGCGGCTGGAAGGCGCTATCCCCCCCCCTTTCCCGATTGAGTTACCTTCCCTGCAACCTTCCGGCGCATCGCCGAGCGGTCCAGAGCGGTCGCACAGGGCAGGGGGGCATGTCCCCTGGCCTTGGCGACGCGCCGGAAGGTCGCAGGGAAGGTAAGTCGATCGGGCGACGGCACAATGCGGCGATATCTTCCCTGTCGTTAGTGGGACCATTCGTGTGAACGGTCCCGGGGGGGTTGGGTCGGCGTCACGTACGCCGACCCAACCCCCAGCGTGGCCGTGCGGAAGCAGCCCTAGAGTCATAAATGCAAGTTTCAAACAGTGGAACAATTTAATGGATATGCTGCTTTAAACAACCTCAAAAGTAGTTTCTATAAAACCAAAGTCATCACACGTTCTACACATTACAGTCAGCAGCCAAAGCAACAAAATGTCAAGGAACTAATTTCAACCTAAGGGCCTTATAAACAGTTTTCCTTGAATCTTTTTCTGAATTGCAAGAGGAATAGGTCTTACATTATTTGGCATCCATTCTAAAGACATAAGATAATGCCTTTGACATCTTGAACAAAATTGTGAGCAGCGAAAGAATGGTAAGATGAGTTTGGGTTCTTAGGGGGGAGGCAGTTCTTCAGCTAAGTGGATTACATTTTCATTTAAAATGAAAGAGATATTCCAGAAGTTAAGGAGCTGACCTGCAGTCCACCAACACAACCCTCTGAGATCCAGAGAGAACCAAAGCTACCTTAGAAGTTGCTCTTAGTTCTAACCTTGAGAGGTGGTCAAGAAGGATACTATGATGGATGGTAGATCAATGATGGCTGATGGTACTGAATACTACCAAAAGGTCTAGAAATGTGTTTTGCCTCTATAAGAATAGCATTTTCCCTTTGAGATAAACAAATTTAGATATTATTATCTTTAAACAAAGTTAATTTTTTCCTGTAACGGTGTGAAGGAACTAAATACATATTTAATGTACAGTTTACCAATAAGGTCCTGAATGTTTGTTGTAGGTACGTTAATTGTCGCTAAACTTACACTCTTTAATATAGTCAAATATATCATATATTTTTTACCTTTAATTGATTACTATTACGCAATTGATTACTATTTTCTTCATTCAATTAGTGGTTGCCTGGTAGAATTTAGCTTCGTATTTTGCCTGCAGTATCTTGGGAGTATCATATCATCAAGGTGCTGTACTTAAAACAATCTCTACTTTCACTGGGAAAAAAATACACGTTTGTTACATTATTGTGGGTTGTCCTAAGAACTTTACCATGGTTCCTGTAGGCAAACTTCTTAGTCATGTTGTCTTGTTTTTAAATAAGCATCTCAAAAGAAAAAAAAATATTCAGTAGTGTCTGACATATGTGATGTTCTTCTGGGAATGTTCATAAAGATTGACAAGCTGTTTTAAAATATCTATTTGTATTTCCACAGGAAAAATACATAGAAGTTGCTTCCGAACTAATTGTTTATACATACTTTTTTTCTGCCTCAGAAGATGTACTACCTGAGGTAAATTTATTTAAGGGTGTATTAAATTTCTTGATGTCAAGTTCCATGTCGCGGTGGTTGATTACAGAGGCAAGCAAAATTGCAGATACAATTTTGGATTAGAACTAGAACCAGGGGGCATTCATTGAAAATGCTGGGGGGAAGAATTAGGACTAATAAAAGGAAACACTTCTTCACGCAACATGTGATTGGTGTTTGGAATATGCTGCCACAGGAGGTGGTGATGGCCACTCACCTGGATAGCTTTAAAAAGGGCTTGGACAGATTTATGGAGGAGAAGTCAATCTATGGCTACCAATCTTGATCCTCCTTGATCTCAGATTGCAAATGCCTTAGCAGACCAGGTACTCAGGAGCAGCAGCAGCAGAAGGCCATTGCTTTCACATCCTGCACATGAGCTCCCAAAGGCACCTGGTGGGCCACTACGAGTAGCAGAGAGCTGGACTAGATGGACTCTGGTCTGATCCAGCAGGCTTGTTCTTAGGGATGACATTCACCTCCAAAAAGCAAGTCTTGGAGGAAAAGGGCCATAAAAATAAAACGTAATAGAATAGTCATAACATTCGGAATAGAATCATTGGTCAACAGGTATTTTTAATCAAAAAGAGATGCATAGAATTTTTTAACACATTAAAAAAAACCTGCAATGAATTTAAAATGTAGTTTTCTCCAACAAGAACAAATAACTGCTTTAAATATTCCAGCTGTAGAAATGTTTGCATTGGAATGGTGACCTACTCTACTAGCATAGGTAACCATACATTTTGGCTGCTTTTACCTTGGTGCAGCGGGACTTAAGATGAGACTGCAGTTATATCATAAAGATGGCTACAGTGTACTTTTCCTCCTTATATTAAGCACTAAACCAGTGATGGTGAACCTTTTTGAGACCGAGTGCCCAAATTGCAACCCAAAACCCACGTATTTATCGCAAAGTGCCAACACGGCAATTTAACCTGAATACTGAGGTTTTCGTTTAGAAAAAACGGTTGGCTCTGAGGTGCGCGTTACTTGGGAGTAAGCTTGGTGGTAGTCAGTGGCTTTGCTTTGAAGCAACCATGCAACTCTTCGAATGGGTGAATCACGACCCTAGGAGGGTTTACTCAGAAGCAAGCCCCACTGCAAGCAACTGAGCTTACTCTCAAGTAAAGGATCGTGCTTTAGTTCTTCCCATGAAAATCAGTGGGGTTTAACAGTGCTTTCCCCTCCACATGACGCACTCTGTGCACACGTAACCACAGAGAGGGCTCTGAGTGCCACCTCTGGCACCCGTGCCATAGGTTCGCCACCACTTCACTAAACAAAGGCTTTCAAGACAGAGCTGGCATGACGGCTCATTATATTTTTGTTCTTTGGCAGAGAAGCCGAGTTGTTCCTTGTCATGAGTATTTTTAGTGATTTCATTATACCTTCAGGACTTGGTGTTCTGAGTGAATAGCCGCTGTAATTGTAAACTCCAGGGATTACACAGTCTGCGCCATCTTGAAATGTCCTTTTCTTTGTGTCACCTCTCTTGTTAGTTTTTTTAGAATACTGTAAAAATGGAGGCAAGTTATTTCTGTAAAGAATAAAACTGCCAATCCTACATTTTTGATTGAAAACATCAGTCTTCCTCTCACGAAAAATGCACTTTAACCTTGCACTGGAATATGATTTTCACTGAACGTTCTTTAGATGTGTGAACAACAGCTTACTGAACACATCTACAACATAGGATCCAGAATTTCTCTTTTGTTTGTACTGTTACCCAGGATGGAGACGCAGTCTTATATAATATGGAAAAAATTATCTCAGGGCAGACTGCTTATTAATATTGCAGGAAGCTGAGTAGGGAATCTTTAATATCTCTCTGTGTGTACAAATAGATGTGGATGGATGGATGGATGGATGGATGGATGGATGGATGGATGGATGGATGGATGGATGGATGGATGGATGGATGGATGGATGGATGGATGGATGGATGGATGGATGGATGGATGGATGGATGGATGGATGGATGGATGGATGGATGGATGGATGGATGGATGGATGGATGGATGGATGGATGGATGGATGGATGGATGGATGGATGGATGGATGGATGGATGGATGGATGGATGGATGGATGGATGGATGGATGGATGGAGGTAATACAACCTGATCGTGACGTAACCTGGGGCAACGCGTTGGGCACAGTGATAAAGACAGAAAGATGTCAATGGCACTGGGTGATTGGCCCTTTGGAGGATAGAGTATTTATAGGGCAAAGAACCACCTTTGGAGGAGGGGTGTCAGGATGACCTTTGGGAGATGCTAGAATAACCTCTGGGAGATGACTGGATGGATTGTTTGAGAAACAATAGAGTGCATCGTAAGGTGGTCAGGAGAAGTTAGTTACAGAAGGGAGCAACTGGGTTAAGATAATCAGGGGATGTGATGTTGTCACAGGTCCTCTTTTGGCTGAAAATGGGTATCTATTCTCAAGGCTACAGTATCATGTTGAGGTCACATTGTACTTTTGCTGTGGAGCTGAAAATGTGGTGCGGTGGCAAGCAATCTGAGAGCATGAGAAGAGAAACAAACAAATCCTGGAAGTTCCTTGTAGGTAGACCTGGCTATTGCCAGAGAATGGGCTCCCCATCTCTGCAACGCCAGCACCACCCTTTAGGCTGGCACACGGACAGGGATACCTGTGAATAAACACTCTCCTTGCTGTGCCAGGACGGTACGGTAACAGTACTAAGTAGCTCTTTATACAGTATTTAGCATTTTTCCTTTGCTGAAGGCAGCTAATAAGTTGGAAAATGAGTGAGAATAATCAGTGCTTTGAAATGACTTGAGCTGTAAAAACATAAATGTCTGTATCTTAAAGCGTTCACAGTTTTGGAATCCACGTGTGTGTACTTGTGAGAAAATAATTTGTTTTCTATGTCATCAAAACAGTGAGTTTCTTTCTCTCTTTTTTTCAGCATGTGACTCTTCCTGAAATGCCAGCTGTTCTAGTTTTTAAAGATGGAACTTACTTTGTATATGATGGTAAGTTGAGAGTCACACACATTTATTTGAGGGCGTAGTTAGGGTTTCAAGTCCTCCTATGGGGGGAGTCTTTGCACCAGCAGCCCTCTTTGCCTGCCTTCATTCCAAGAGGCTGTGAAGGGGGAAAAAATCTACCAGTGTATTCTGGGCCAGTACATCATTTCCAGGGATACCCCAGAAGTGACACAGGGTAACGCTAGGAAATGTTCAAAATTCAAAGGGTTTACCCTAGAGCAGTGGTGGCGAACCTATGGCACTCCAGATGTTCATGGACTACAATTCCCATCAGCCCCTGCCAGCATGGTCAATTGGCCATGCTGGCAGGGGCTGATGGGAATTGTCCCCCCCCCCCCCCACCCCCCCCCCCCCCCACCCCCCCCCCCCCCCACCCCCCCCCCCCCCCACCCCCCCCCCCCCCCACCCCCCCCCCCCCCCACCCCCCCCCCCCCCCACCCCCCCCCCCCCCCACCCCCCCCCCCCCCCACCCCCCCCCCCCCCCACCCCCCCCCCCCCCCACCCCCCCCCCCCCCCACCCCCCCCCCCCCCCACCCCCCCCCCCCCCCACCCCCCCCCCCCCCCACCCCCCCCCCCCCCCACCCCCCCCCCCCCCCACCCCCCCCCCCCCCCACCCCCCCCCCCCCCCACCCCCCCCCCCCCCCACCCCCCCCCCCCCCCACCCCCCCCCCCCCCCACCCCCCCCCCCCCCCACCCCCCCCCCCCCCCACCCCCCCCCCCCCCCACCCCCCCCCCCCCCCACCCCCCCCCCCCCCCACCCCCCCCCCCCCCCACCCCCCCCCCCCCCCACCCCCCCCCCCCCCCACCCCCCCCCCCCCCCACCCCCCCCCCCCCCCACCCCCCCCCCCCCCCACCCCCCCCCCCCCCCACCCCCCCCCCCCCCCACCCCCCCCCCCCCCCACCCCCCCCCCCCCCCACCCCCCCCCCCCCCCACCCCCCCCCCCCCCCACCCCCCCCCCCCCCCACCCCCCCCCCCCCCCACCCCCCCCCCCCCCCACCCCCCCCCCCCCCCACCCCCCCCCCCCCCCACCCCCCCCCCCCCCCACCCCCCCCCCCCCCCACCCCCCCCCCCCCCCACCCCCCCCCCCCCCCACCCCCCCCCCCCCCCACCCCCCCCCCCCCCCACCCCCCCCCCCCCCCACCCCCCCCCCCCCCCACCCCCCCCCCCCCCCACCCCCCCCCCCCCCCACCCCCCCCCCCCCCCACCCCCCCCCCCCCCCACCCCCCCCCCCCCCCACCCCCCCCCCCCCCCACCCCCCCCCCCCCCCACCCCCCCCCCCCCCCACCCCCCCCCCCCCCCACCCCCCCCCCCCCCCACCCCCCCCCCCCCCCACCCCCCCCCCCCCCCACCCCCCCCCCCCCCCACCCCCCCCCCCCCCCACCCCCCCCCCCCCCCACCCCCCCCCCCCCCCACCCCCCCCCCCCCCCACCCCCCCCCCCCCCCACCCCCCCCCCCCCCCACCCCCCCCCCCCCCCACCCCCCCCCCCCCCCACCCCCCCCCCCCCCCACCCCCCCCCCCCCCCACCCCCCCCCCCCCCCACCCCCCCCCCCCCCCACCCCCCCCCCCCCCCACCCCCCCCCCCCCCCACCCCCCCCCCCCCCCACCCCCCCCCCCCCCCACCCCCCCCCCCCCCCACCCCCCCCCCCCCCCACCCCCCCCCCCCCCCACCCCCCCCCCCCCCCACCCCCCCCCCCCCCCACCCCCCCCCCCCCCCACCCCCCCCCCCCCCCACCCCCCCCCCCCCCCACCCCCCCCCCCCCCCACCCCCCCCCCCCCCCACCCCCCCCCCCCCCCACCCCCCCCCCCCCCCACCCCCCCCCCCCCCCACCCCCCCCCCCCCCCACCCCCCCCCCCCCCCACCCCCCCCCCCCCCCACCCCCCCCCCCCCCCACCCCCCCCCCCCCCCACCCCCCCCCCCCCCCACCCCCCCCCCCCCCCACCCCCCCCCCCCCCCACCCCCCCCCCCCCCCACCCCCCCCCCCCCCCACCCCCCCCCCCCCCCACCCCCCCCCCCCCCCACCCCCCCCCCCCCCCACCCCCCCCCCCCCCCACCCCCCCCCCCCCCCACCCCCCCCCCCCCCCACCCCCCCCCCCCCCCACCCCCCCCCCCCCCCACCCCCCCCCCCCCCCACCCCCCCCCCCCCCCACCCCCCCCCCCCCCCACCCCCCCCCCCCCCCACCCCCCCCCCCCCCCACCCCCCCCCCCCCCCACCCCCCCCCCCCCCCACCCCCCCCCCCCCCCACCCCCCCCCCCCCCCACCCCCCCCCCCCCCCACCCCCCCCCCCCCCCACCCCCCCCCCCCCCCACCCCCCCCCCCCCCCACCCCCCCCCCCCCCCACCCCCCCCCCCCCCCACCCCCCCCCCCCCCCACCCCCCCCCCCCCCCACCCCCCCCCCCCCCCACCCCCCCCCCCCCCCACCCCCCCCCCCCCCCACCCCCCCCCCCCCCCACCCCCCCCCCCCCCCACCCCCCCCCCCCCCCACCCCCCCCCCCCCCCACCCCCCCCCCCCCCCACCCCCCCCCCCCCCCACCCCCCCCCCCCCCCACCCCCCCCCCCCCCCACCCCCCCCCCCCCCCACCCCCCCCCCCCCCCACCCCCCCCCCCCCCCACCCCCCCCCCCCCCCACCCCCCCCCCCCCCCACCCCCCCCCCCCCCCACCCCCCCCCCCCCCCACCCCCCCCCCCCCCCACCCCCCCCCCCCCCCACCCCCCCCCCCCCCCACCCCCCCCCCCCCCCACCCCCCCCCCCCCCCACCCCCCCCCCCCCCCACCCCCCCCCCCCCCCACCCCCCCCCCCCCCCACCCCCCCCCCCCCCCACCCCCCCCCCCCCCCACCCCCCCCCCCCCCCACCCCCCCCCCCCCCCACCCCCCCCCCCCCCCACCCCCCCCCCCCCCCACCCCCCCCCCCCCCCACCCCCCCCCCCCCCCACCCCCCCCCCCCCCCACCCCCCCCCCCCCCCACCCCCCCCCCCCCCCACCCCCCCCCCCCCCCACCCCCCCCCCCCCCCACCCCCCCCCCCCCCCACCCCCCCCCCCCCCCACCCCCCCCCCCCCCCACCCCCCCCCCCCCCCACCCCCCCCCCCCCCCACCCCCCCCCCCCCCCACCCCCCCCCCCCCCCACCCCCCCCCCCCCCCACCCCCCCCCCCCCCCACCCCCCCCCCCCCCCACCCCCCCCCCCCCCCACCCCCCCCCCCCCCCACCCCCCCCCCCCCCCACCCCCCCCCCCCCCCACCCCCCCCCCCCCCCACCCCCCCCCCCCCCCACCCCCCCCCCCCCCCACCCCCCCCCCCCCCCACCCCCCCCCCCCCCCACCCCCCCCCCCCCCCACCCCCCCCCCCCCCCACCCCCCCCCCCCCCCACCCCCCCCCCCCCCCACCCCCCCCCCCCCCCACCCCCCCCCCCCCCCACCCCCCCCCCCCCCCACCCCCCCCCCCCCCCACCCCCCCCCCCCCCCACCCCCCCCCCCCCCCACCCCCCCCCCCCCCCACCCCCCCCCCCCCCCACCCCCCCCCCCCCCCACCCCCCCCCCCCCCCACCCCCCCCCCCCCCCACCCCCCCCCCCCCCCACCCCCCCCCCCCCCCACCCCCCCCCCCCCCCACCCCCCCCCCCCCCCACCCCCCCCCCCCCCCACCCCCCCCCCCCCCCACCCCCCCCCCCCCCCACCCCCCCCCCCCCCCACCCCCCCCCCCCCCCACCCCCCCCCCCCCCCACCCCCCCCCCCCCCCACCCCCCCCCCCCCCCACCCCCCCCCCCCCCCACCCCCCCCCCCCCCCACCCCCCCCCCCCCCCACCCCCCCCCCCCCCCACCCCCCCCCCCCCCCACCCCCCCCCCCCCCCACCCCCCCCCCCCCCCACCCCCCCCCCCCCCCACCCCCCCCCCCCCCCACCCCCCCCCCCCCCCACCCCCCCCCCCCCCCACCCCCCCCCCCCCCCACCCCCCCCCCCCCCCACCCCCCCCCCCCCCCACCCCCCCCCCCCCCCACCCCCCCCCCCCCCCACCCCCCCCCCCCCCCACCCCCCCCCCCCCCCACCCCCCCCCCCCCCCACCCCCCCCCCCCCCCACCCCCCCCCCCCCCCACCCCCCCCCCCCCCCACCCCCCCCCCCCCCCACCCCCCCCCCCCCCCACCCCCCCCCCCCCCCACCCCCCCCCCCCCCCACCCCCCCCCCCCCCCACCCCCCCCCCCCCCCACCCCCCCCCCCCCCCACCCCCCCCCCCCCCCACCCCCCCCCCCCCCCACCCCCCCCCCCCCCCACCCCCCCCCCCCCCCACCCCCCCCCCCCCCCACCCCCCCCCCCCCCCACCCCCCCCCCCCCCCACCCCCCCCCCCCCCCACCCCCCCCCCCCCCCACCCCCCCCCCCCCCCACCCCCCCCCCCCCCCACCCCCCCCCCCCCCCACCCCCCCCCCCCCCCACCCCCCCCCCCCCCCACCCCCCCCCCCCCCCACCCCCCCCCCCCCCCACCCCCCCCCCCCCCCACCCCCCCCCCCCCCCACCCCCCCCCCCCCCCACCCCCCCCCCCCCCCACCCCCCCCCCCCCCCACCCCCCCCCCCCCCCACCCCCCCCCCCCCCCACCCCCCCCCCCCCCCACCCCCCCCCCCCCCCACCCCCCCCCCCCCCCACCCCCCCCCCCCCCCACCCCCCCCCCCCCCCACCCCCCCCCCCCCCCACCCCCCCCCCCCCCCACCCCCCCCCCCCCCCACCCCCCCCCCCCCCCACCCCCCCCCCCCCCCACCCCCCCCCCCCCCCACCCCCCCCCCCCCCCACCCCCCCCCCCCCCCACCCCCCCCCCCCCCCACCCCCCCCCCCCCCCACCCCCCCCCCCCCCCACCCCCCCCCCCCCCCACCCCCCCCCCCCCCCACCCCCCCCCCCCCCCACCCCCCCCCCCCCCCACCCCCCCCCCCCCCCACCCCCCCCCCCCCCCACCCCCCCCCCCCCCCACCCCCCCCCCCCCCCACCCCCCCCCCCCCCCACCCCCCCCCCCCCCCACCCCCCCCCCCCCCCACCCCCCCCCCCCCCCACCCCCCCCCCCCCCCACCCCCCCCCCCCCCCACCCCCCCCCCCCCCCACCCCCCCCCCCCCCCACCCCCCCCCCCCCCCACCCCCCCCCCCCCCCACCCCCCCCCCCCCCCACCCCCCCCCCCCCCCACCCCCCCCCCCCCCCACCCCCCCCCCCCCCCACCCCCCCCCCCCCCCACCCCCCCCCCCCCCCACCCCCCCCCCCCCCCACCCCCCCCCCCCCCCACCCCCCCCCCCCCCCACCCCCCCCCCCCCCCACCCCCCCCCCCCCCCACCCCCCCCCCCCCCCACCCCCCCCCCCCCCCACCCCCCCCCCCCCCCACCCCCCCCCCCCCCCACCCCCCCCCCCCCCCACCCCCCCCCCCCCCCACCCCCCCCCCCCCCCACCCCCCCCCCCCCCCACCCCCCCCCCCCCCCACCCCCCCCCCCCCCCACCCCCCCCCCCCCCCACCCCCCCCCCCCCCCACCCCCCCCCCCCCCCACCCCCCCCCCCCCCCACCCCCCCCCCCCCCCACCCCCCCCCCCCCCCACCCCCCCCCCCCCCCACCCCCCCCCCCCCCCACCCCCCCCCCCCCCCACCCCCCCCCCCCCCCACCCCCCCCCCCCCCCACCCCCCCCCCCCCCCACCCCCCCCCCCCCCCACCCCCCCCCCCCCCCACCCCCCCCCCCCCCCACCCCCCCCCCCCCCCACCCCCCCCCCCCCCCACCCCCCCCCCCCCCCACCCCCCCCCCCCCCCACCCCCCCCCCCCCCCACCCCCCCCCCCCCCCACCCCCCCCCCCCCCCACCCCCCCCCCCCCCCACCCCCCCCCCCCCCCACCCCCCCCCCCCCCCACCCCCCCCCCCCCCCACCCCCCCCCCCCCCCACCCCCCCCCCCCCCCACCCCCCCCCCCCCCCACCCCCCCCCCCCCCCACCCCCCCCCCCCCCCACCCCCCCCCCCCCCCACCCCCCCCCCCCCCCACCCCCCCCCCCCCCCACCCCCCCCCCCCCCCACCCCCCCCCCCCCCCACCCCCCCCCCCCCCCACCCCCCCCCCCCCCCACCCCCCCCCCCCCCCACCCCCCCCCCCCCCCACCCCCCCCCCCCCCCACCCCCCCCCCCCCCCACCCCCCCCCCCCCCCACCCCCCCCCCCCCCCACCCCCCCCCCCCCCCACCCCCCCCCCCCCCCACCCCCCCCCCCCCCCACCCCCCCCCCCCCCCACCCCCCCCCCCCCCCACCCCCCCCCCCCCCCACCCCCCCCCCCCCCCACCCCCCCCCCCCCCCACCCCCCCCCCCCCCCACCCCCCCCCCCCCCCACCCCCCCCCCCCCCCACCCCCCCCCCCCCCCACCCCCCCCCCCCCCCACCCCCCCCCCCCCCCACCCCCCCCCCCCCCCACCCCCCCCCCCCCCCACCCCCCCCCCCCCCCACCCCCCCCCCCCCCCACCCCCCCCCCCCCCCACCCCCCCCCCCCCCCACCCCCCCCCCCCCCCACCCCCCCCCCCCCCCACCCCCCCCCCCCCCCACCCCCCCCCCCCCCCACCCCCCCCCCCCCCCACCCCCCCCCCCCCCCACCCCCCCCCCCCCCCACCCCCCCCCCCCCCCACCCCCCCCCCCCCCCACCCCCCCCCCCCCCCACCCCCCCCCCCCCCCACCCCCCCCCCCCCCCACCCCCCCCCCCCCCCACCCCCCCCCCCCCCCACCCCCCCCCCCCCCCACCCCCCCCCCCCCCCACCCCCCCCCCCCCCCACCCCCCCCCCCCCCCACCCCCCCCCCCCCCCACCCCCCCCCCCCCCCACCCCCCCCCCCCCCCACCCCCCCCCCCCCCCACCCCCCCCCCCCCCCACCCCCCCCCCCCCCCACCCCCCCCCCCCCCCACCCCCCCCCCCCCCCACCCCCCCCCCCCCCCACCCCCCCCCCCCCCCACCCCCCCCCCCCCCCACCCCCCCCCCCCCCCACCCCCCCCCCCCCCCACCCCCCCCCCCCCCCACCCCCCCCCCCCCCCACCCCCCCCCCCCCCCACCCCCCCCCCCCCCCACCCCCCCCCCCCCCCACCCCCCCCCCCCCCCACCCCCCCCCCCCCCCACCCCCCCCCCCCCCCACCCCCCCCCCCCCCCACCCCCCCCCCCCCCCACCCCCCCCCCCCCCCACCCCCCCCCCCCCCCACCCCCCCCCCCCCCCACCCCCCCCCCCCCCCACCCCCCCCCCCCCCCACCCCCCCCCCCCCCCACCCCCCCCCCCCCCCACCCCCCCCCCCCCCCACCCCCCCCCCCCCCCACCCCCCCCCCCCCCCACCCCCCCCCCCCCCCACCCCCCCCCCCCCCCACCCCCCCCCCCCCCCACCCCCCCCCCCCCCCACCCCCCCCCCCCCCCACCCCCCCCCCCCCCCACCCCCCCCCCCCCCCACCCCCCCCCCCCCCCACCCCCCCCCCCCCCCACCCCCCCCCCCCCCCACCCCCCCCCCCCCCCACCCCCCCCCCCCCCCACCCCCCCCCCCCCCCACCCCCCCCCCCCCCCACCCCCCCCCCCCCCCACCCCCCCCCCCCCCCACCCCCCCCCCCCCCCACCCCCCCCCCCCCCCACCCCCCCCCCCCCCCACCCCCCCCCCCCCCCACCCCCCCCCCCCCCCACCCCCCCCCCCCCCCACCCCCCCCCCCCCCCACCCCCCCCCCCCCCCACCCCCCCCCCCCCCCACCCCCCCCCCCCCCCACCCCCCCCCCCCCCCACCCCCCCCCCCCCCCACCCCCCCCCCCCCCCACCCCCCCCCCCCCCCACCCCCCCCCCCCCCCACCCCCCCCCCCCCCCACCCCCCCCCCCCCCCACCCCCCCCCCCCCCCACCCCCCCCCCCCCCCACCCCCCCCCCCCCCCACCCCCCCCCCCCCCCACCCCCCCCCCCCCCCACCCCCCCCCCCCCCCACCCCCCCCCCCCCCCACCCCCCCCCCCCCCCACCCCCCCCCCCCCCCACCCCCCCCCCCCCCCACCCCCCCCCCCCCCCACCCCCCCCCCCCCCCACCCCCCCCCCCCCCCACCCCCCCCCCCCCCCACCCCCCCCCCCCCCCACCCCCCCCCCCCCCCACCCCCCCCCCCCCCCACCCCCCCCCCCCCCCACCCCCCCCCCCCCCCACCCCCCCCCCCCCCCACCCCCCCCCCCCCCCACCCCCCCCCCCCCCCACCCCCCCCCCCCCCCACCCCCCCCCCCCCCCACCCCCCCCCCCCCCCACCCCCCCCCCCCCCCACCCCCCCCCCCCCCCACCCCCCCCCCCCCCCACCCCCCCCCCCCCCCACCCCCCCCCCCCCCCACCCCCCCCCCCCCCCACCCCCCCCCCCCCCCACCCCCCCCCCCCCCCACCCCCCCCCCCCCCCACCCCCCCCCCCCCCCACCCCCCCCCCCCCCCACCCCCCCCCCCCCCCACCCCCCCCCCCCCCCACCCCCCCCCCCCCCCACCCCCCCCCCCCCCCACCCCCCCCCCCCCCCACCCCCCCCCCCCCCCACCCCCCCCCCCCCCCACCCCCCCCCCCCCCCACCCCCCCCCCCCCCCACCCCCCCCCCCCCCCACCCCCCCCCCCCCCCACCCCCCCCCCCCCCCACCCCCCCCCCCCCCCACCCCCCCCCCCCCCCACCCCCCCCCCCCCCCACCCCCCCCCCCCCCCACCCCCCCCCCCCCCCACCCCCCCCCCCCCCCACCCCCCCCCCCCCCCACCCCCCCCCCCCCCCACCCCCCCCCCCCCCCACCCCCCCCCCCCCCCACCCCCCCCCCCCCCCACCCCCCCCCCCCCCCACCCCCCCCCCCCCCCACCCCCCCCCCCCCCCACCCCCCCCCCCCCCCACCCCCCCCCCCCCCCACCCCCCCCCCCCCCCACCCCCCCCCCCCCCCACCCCCCCCCCCCCCCACCCCCCCCCCCCCCCACCCCCCCCCCCCCCCACCCCCCCCCCCCCCCACCCCCCCCCCCCCCCACCCCCCCCCCCCCCCACCCCCCCCCCCCCCCACCCCCCCCCCCCCCCACCCCCCCCCCCCCCCACCCCCCCCCCCCCCCACCCCCCCCCCCCCCCACCCCCCCCCCCCCCCACCCCCCCCCCCCCCCACCCCCCCCCCCCCCCACCCCCCCCCCCCCCCACCCCCCCCCCCCCCCACCCCCCCCCCCCCCCACCCCCCCCCCCCCCCACCCCCCCCCCCCCCCACCCCCCCCCCCCCCCACCCCCCCCCCCCCCCACCCCCCCCCCCCCCCACCCCCCCCCCCCCCCACCCCCCCCCCCCCCCACCCCCCCCCCCCCCCACCCCCCCCCCCCCCCACCCCCCCCCCCCCCCACCCCCCCCCCCCCCCACCCCCCCCCCCCCCCACCCCCCCCCCCCCCCACCCCCCCCCCCCCCCACCCCCCCCCCCCCCCACCCCCCCCCCCCCCCACCCCCCCCCCCCCCCACCCCCCCCCCCCCCCACCCCCCCCCCCCCCCACCCCCCCCCCCCCCCACCCCCCCCCCCCCCCACCCCCCCCCCCCCCCACCCCCCCCCCCCCCCACCCCCCCCCCCCCCCACCCCCCCCCCCCCCCACCCCCCCCCCCCCCCACCCCCCCCCCCCCCCACCCCCCCCCCCCCCCACCCCCCCCCCCCCCCACCCCCCCCCCCCCCCACCCCCCCCCCCCCCCACCCCCCCCCCCCCCCACCCCCCCCCCCCCCCACCCCCCCCCCCCCCCACCCCCCCCCCCCCCCACCCCCCCCCCCCCCCACCCCCCCCCCCCCCCACCCCCCCCCCCCCCCACCCCCCCCCCCCCCCACCCCCCCCCCCCCCCACCCCCCCCCCCCCCCACCCCCCCCCCCCCCCACCCCCCCCCCCCCCCACCCCCCCCCCCCCCCACCCCCCCCCCCCCCCACCCCCCCCCCCCCCCACCCCCCCCCCCCCCCACCCCCCCCCCCCCCCACCCCCCCCCCCCCCCACCCCCCCCCCCCCCCACCCCCCCCCCCCCCCACCCCCCCCCCCCCCCACCCCCCCCCCCCCCCACCCCCCCCCCCCCCCACCCCCCCCCCCCCCCACCCCCCCCCCCCCCCACCCCCCCCCCCCCCCACCCCCCCCCCCCCCCACCCCCCCCCCCCCCCACCCCCCCCCCCCCCCACCCCCCCCCCCCCCCACCCCCCCCCCCCCCCACCCCCCCCCCCCCCCACCCCCCCCCCCCCCCACCCCCCCCCCCCCCCACCCCCCCCCCCCCCCACCCCCCCCCCCCCCCACCCCCCCCCCCCCCCACCCCCCCCCCCCCCCACCCCCCCCCCCCCCCACCCCCCCCCCCCCCCACCCCCCCCCCCCCCCACCCCCCCCCCCCCCCACCCCCCCCCCCCCCCACCCCCCCCCCCCCCCACCCCCCCCCCCCCCCACCCCCCCCCCCCCCCACCCCCCCCCCCCCCCACCCCCCCCCCCCCCCACCCCCCCCCCCCCCCACCCCCCCCCCCCCCCACCCCCCCCCCCCCCCACCCCCCCCCCCCCCCACCCCCCCCCCCCCCCACCCCCCCCCCCCCCCACCCCCCCCCCCCCCCACCCCCCCCCCCCCCCACCCCCCCCCCCCCCCACCCCCCCCCCCCCCCACCCCCCCCCCCCCCCACCCCCCCCCCCCCCCACCCCCCCCCCCCCCCACCCCCCCCCCCCCCCACCCCCCCCCCCCCCCACCCCCCCCCCCCCCCACCCCCCCCCCCCCCCACCCCCCCCCCCCCCCACCCCCCCCCCCCCCCACCCCCCCCCCCCCCCACCCCCCCCCCCCCCCACCCCCCCCCCCCCCCACCCCCCCCCCCCCCCACCCCCCCCCCCCCCCACCCCCCCCCCCCCCCACCCCCCCCCCCCCCCACCCCCCCCCCCCCCCACCCCCCCCCCCCCCCACCCCCCCCCCCCCCCACCCCCCCCCCCCCCCACCCCCCCCCCCCCCCACCCCCCCCCCCCCCCACCCCCCCCCCCCCCCACCCCCCCCCCCCCCCACCCCCCCCCCCCCCCACCCCCCCCCCCCCCCACCCCCCCCCCCCCCCACCCCCCCCCCCCCCCACCCCCCCCCCCCCCCACCCCCCCCCCCCCCCACCCCCCCCCCCCCCCACCCCCCCCCCCCCCCACCCCCCCCCCCCCCCACCCCCCCCCCCCCCCACCCCCCCCCCCCCCCACCCCCCCCCCCCCCCACCCCCCCCCCCCCCCACCCCCCCCCCCCCCCACCCCCCCCCCCCCCCACCCCCCCCCCCCCCCACCCCCCCCCCCCCCCACCCCCCCCCCCCCCCACCCCCCCCCCCCCCCACCCCCCCCCCCCCCCACCCCCCCCCCCCCCCACCCCCCCCCCCCCCCACCCCCCCCCCCCCCCACCCCCCCCCCCCCCCACCCCCCCCCCCCCCCACCCCCCCCCCCCCCCACCCCCCCCCCCCCCCACCCCCCCCCCCCCCCACCCCCCCCCCCCCCCACCCCCCCCCCCCCCCACCCCCCCCCCCCCCCACCCCCCCCCCCCCCCACCCCCCCCCCCCCCCACCCCCCCCCCCCCCCACCCCCCCCCCCCCCCACCCCCCCCCCCCCCCACCCCCCCCCCCCCCCACCCCCCCCCCCCCCCACCCCCCCCCCCCCCCACCCCCCCCCCCCCCCACCCCCCCCCCCCCCCACCCCCCCCCCCCCCCACCCCCCCCCCCCCCCACCCCCCCCCCCCCCCACCCCCCCCCCCCCCCACCCCCCCCCCCCCCCACCCCCCCCCCCCCCCACCCCCCCCCCCCCCCACCCCCCCCCCCCCCCACCCCCCCCCCCCCCCACCCCCCCCCCCCCCCACCCCCCCCCCCCCCCACCCCCCCCCCCCCCCACCCCCCCCCCCCCCCACCCCCCCCCCCCCCCACCCCCCCCCCCCCCCACCCCCCCCCCCCCCCACCCCCCCCCCCCCCCACCCCCCCCCCCCCCCACCCCCCCCCCCCCCCACCCCCCCCCCCCCCCACCCCCCCCCCCCCCCACCCCCCCCCCCCCCCACCCCCCCCCCCCCCCACCCCCCCCCCCCCCCACCCCCCCCCCCCCCCACCCCCCCCCCCCCCCACCCCCCCCCCCCCCCACCCCCCCCCCCCCCCACCCCCCCCCCCCCCCACCCCCCCCCCCCCCCACCCCCCCCCCCCCCCACCCCCCCCCCCCCCCACCCCCCCCCCCCCCCACCCCCCCCCCCCCCCACCCCCCCCCCCCCCCACCCCCCCCCCCCCCCACCCCCCCCCCCCCCCACCCCCCCCCCCCCCCACCCCCCCCCCCCCCCACCCCCCCCCCCCCCCACCCCCCCCCCCCCCCACCCCCCCCCCCCCCCACCCCCCCCCCCCCCCACCCCCCCCCCCCCCCACCCCCCCCCCCCCCCACCCCCCCCCCCCCCCACCCCCCCCCCCCCCCACCCCCCCCCCCCCCCACCCCCCCCCCCCCCCACCCCCCCCCCCCCCCACCCCCCCCCCCCCCCACCCCCCCCCCCCCCCACCCCCCCCCCCCCCCACCCCCCCCCCCCCCCACCCCCCCCCCCCCCCACCCCCCCCCCCCCCCACCCCCCCCCCCCCCCACCCCCCCCCCCCCCCACCCCCCCCCCCCCCCACCCCCCCCCCCCCCCACCCCCCCCCCCCCCCACCCCCCCCCCCCCCCACCCCCCCCCCCCCCCACCCCCCCCCCCCCCCACCCCCCCCCCCCCCCACCCCCCCCCCCCCCCACCCCCCCCCCCCCCCACCCCCCCCCCCCCCCACCCCCCCCCCCCCCCACCCCCCCCCCCCCCCACCCCCCCCCCCCCCCACCCCCCCCCCCCCCCACCCCCCCCCCCCCCCACCCCCCCCCCCCCCCACCCCCCCCCCCCCCCACCCCCCCCCCCCCCCACCCCCCCCCCCCCCCACCCCCCCCCCCCCCCACCCCCCCCCCCCCCCACCCCCCCCCCCCCCCACCCCCCCCCCCCCCCACCCCCCCCCCCCCCCACCCCCCCCCCCCCCCACCCCCCCCCCCCCCCACCCCCCCCCCCCCCCACCCCCCCCCCCCCCCACCCCCCCCCCCCCCCACCCCCCCCCCCCCCCACCCCCCCCCCCCCCCACCCCCCCCCCCCCCCACCCCCCCCCCCCCCCACCCCCCCCCCCCCCCACCCCCCCCCCCCCCCACCCCCCCCCCCCCCCACCCCCCCCCCCCCCCACCCCCCCCCCCCCCCACCCCCCCCCCCCCCCACCCCCCCCCCCCCCCACCCCCCCCCCCCCCCACCCCCCCCCCCCCCCACCCCCCCCCCCCCCCACCCCCCCCCCCCCCCACCCCCCCCCCCCCCCACCCCCCCCCCCCCCCACCCCCCCCCCCCCCCACCCCCCCCCCCCCCCACCCCCCCCCCCCCCCACCCCCCCCCCCCCCCACCCCCCCCCCCCCCCACCCCCCCCCCCCCCCACCCCCCCCCCCCCCCACCCCCCCCCCCCCCCACCCCCCCCCCCCCCCACCCCCCCCCCCCCCCACCCCCCCCCCCCCCCACCCCCCCCCCCCCCCACCCCCCCCCCCCCCCACCCCCCCCCCCCCCCACCCCCCCCCCCCCCCACCCCCCCCCCCCCCCACCCCCCCCCCCCCCCACCCCCCCCCCCCCCCACCCCCCCCCCCCCCCACCCCCCCCCCCCCCCACCCCCCCCCCCCCCCACCCCCCCCCCCCCCCACCCCCCCCCCCCCCCACCCCCCCCCCCCCCCACCCCCCCCCCCCCCCACCCCCCCCCCCCCCCACCCCCCCCCCCCCCCACCCCCCCCCCCCCCCACCCCCCCCCCCCCCCACCCCCCCCCCCCCCCACCCCCCCCCCCCCCCACCCCCCCCCCCCCCCACCCCCCCCCCCCCCCACCCCCCCCCCCCCCCACCCCCCCCCCCCCCCACCCCCCCCCCCCCCCACCCCCCCCCCCCCCCACCCCCCCCCCCCCCCACCCCCCCCCCCCCCCACCCCCCCCCCCCCCCACCCCCCCCCCCCCCCACCCCCCCCCCCCCCCACCCCCCCCCCCCCCCACCCCCCCCCCCCCCCACCCCCCCCCC
Source organism: Sphaerodactylus townsendi (assembly GCF_021028975.2). Classification (NCBI taxonomy): domain Eukaryota; kingdom Metazoa; phylum Chordata; class Lepidosauria; order Squamata; family Sphaerodactylidae; genus Sphaerodactylus; species Sphaerodactylus townsendi. The sequence continues at coordinate 11,263,526 of NC_059430.1, forward strand.
CCCCCACCCCCCCCCCCCCCCACCCCCCCCCCCCCCCACCCCCCCCCCCCCCCACCCCCCCCCCCCCCCACCCCCCCCCCCCCCCACCCCCCCCCCCCCCCACCCCCCCCCCCCCCCACCCCCCCCCCCCCCCACCCCCCCCCCCCCCCACCCCCCCCCCCCCCCACCCCCCCCCCCCCCCACCCCCCCCCCCCCCCACCCCCCCCCCCCCCCACCCCCCCCCCCCCCCACCCCCCCCCCCCCCCACCCCCCCCCCCCCCCACCCCCCCCCCCCCCCACCCCCCCCCCCCCCCACCCCCCCCCCCCCCCACCCCCCCCCCCCCCCACCCCCCCCCCCCCCCACCCCCCCCCCCCCCCACCCCCCCCCCCCCCCACCCCCCCCCCCCCCCACCCCCCCCCCCCCCCACCCCCCCCCCCCCCCACCCCCCCCCCCCCCCACCCCCCCCCCCCCCCACCCCCCCCCCCCCCCACCCCCCCCCCCCCCCACCCCCCCCCCCCCCCACCCCCCCCCCCCCCCACCCCCCCCCCCCCCCACCCCCCCCCCCCCCCACCCCCCCCCCCCCCCACCCCCCCCCCCCCCCACCCCCCCCCCCCCCCACCCCCCCCCCCCCCCACCCCCCCCCCCCCCCACCCCCCCCCCCCCCCACCCCCCCCCCCCCCCACCCCCCCCCCCCCCCACCCCCCCCCCCCCCCACCCCCCCCCCCCCCCACCCCCCCCCCCCCCCACCCCCCCCCCCCCCCACCCCCCCCCCCCCCCACCCCCCCCCCCCCCCACCCCCCCCCCCCCCCACCCCCCCCCCCCCCCACCCCCCCCCCCCCCCACCCCCCCCCCCCCCCACCCCCCCCCCCCCCCACCCCCCCCCCCCCCCACCCCCCCCCCCCCCCACCCCCCCCCCCCCCCACCCCCCCCCCCCCCCACCCCCCCCCCCCCCCACCCCCCCCCCCCCCCACCCCCCCCCCCCCCCACCCCCCCCCCCCCCCACCCCCCCCCCCCCCCACCCCCCCCCCCCCCCACCCCCCCCCCCCCCCACCCCCCCCCCCCCCCACCCCCCCCCCCCCCCACCCCCCCCCCCCCCCACCCCCCCCCCCCCCCACCCCCCCCCCCCCCCACCCCCCCCCCCCCCCACCCCCCCCCCCCCCCACCCCCCCCCCCCCCCACCCCCCCCCCCCCCCACCCCCCCCCCCCCCCACCCCCCCCCCCCCCCACCCCCCCCCCCCCCCACCCCCCCCCCCCCCCACCCCCCCCCCCCCCCACCCCCCCCCCCCCCCACCCCCCCCCCCCCCCACCCCCCCCCCCCCCCACCCCCCCCCCCCCCCACCCCCCCCCCCCCCCACCCCCCCCCCCCCCCACCCCCCCCCCCCCCCACCCCCCCCCCCCCCCACCCCCCCCCCCCCCCACCCCCCCCCCCCCCCACCCCCCCCCCCCCCCACCCCCCCCCCCCCCCACCCCCCCCCCCCCCCACCCCCCCCCCCCCCCACCCCCCCCCCCCCCCACCCCCCCCCCCCCCCACCCCCCCCCCCCCCCACCCCCCCCCCCCCCCACCCCCCCCCCCCCCCACCCCCCCCCCCCCCCACCCCCCCCCCCCCCCACCCCCCCCCCCCCCCACCCCCCCCCCCCCCCACCCCCCCCCCCCCCCACCCCCCCCCCCCCCCACCCCCCCCCCCCCCCACCCCCCCCCCCCCCCACCCCCCCCCCCCCCCACCCCCCCCCCCCCCCACCCCCCCCCCCCCCCACCCCCCCCCCCCCCCACCCCCCCCCCCCCCCACCCCCCCCCCCCCCCACCCCCCCCCCCCCCCACCCCCCCCCCCCCCCACCCCCCCCCCCCCCCACCCCCCCCCCCCCCCACCCCCCCCCCCCCCCACCCCCCCCCCCCCCCACCCCCCCCCCCCCCCACCCCCCCCCCCCCCCACCCCCCCCCCCCCCCACCCCCCCCCCCCCCCACCCCCCCCCCCCCCCACCCCCCCCCCCCCCCACCCCCCCCCCCCCCCACCCCCCCCCCCCCCCACCCCCCCCCCCCCCCACCCCCCCCCCCCCCCACCCCCCCCCCCCCCCACCCCCCCCCCCCCCCACCCCCCCCCCCCCCCACCCCCCCCCCCCCCCACCCCCCCCCCCCCCCACCCCCCCCCCCCCCCACCCCCCCCCCCCCCCACCCCCCCCCCCCCCCACCCCCCCCCCCCCCCACCCCCCCCCCCCCCCACCCCCCCCCCCCCCCACCCCCCCCCCCCCCCACCCCCCCCCCCCCCCACCCCCCCCCCCCCCCACCCCCCCCCCCCCCCACCCCCCCCCCCCCCCACCCCCCCCCCCCCCCACCCCCCCCCCCCCCCACCCCCCCCCCCCCCCACCCCCCCCCCCCCCCACCCCCCCCCCCCCCCACCCCCCCCCCCCCCCACCCCCCCCCCCCCCCACCCCCCCCCCCCCCCACCCCCCCCCCCCCCCACCCCCCCCCCCCCCCACCCCCCCCCCCCCCCACCCCCCCCCCCCCCCACCCCCCCCCCCCCCCACCCCCCCCCCCCCCCACCCCCCCCCCCCCCCACCCCCCCCCCCCCCCACCCCCCCCCCCCCCCACCCCCCCCCCCCCCCACCCCCCCCCCCCCCCACCCCCCCCCCCCCCCACCCCCCCCCCCCCCCACCCCCCCCCCCCCCCACCCCCCCCCCCCCCCACCCCCCCCCCCCCCCACCCCCCCCCCCCCCCACCCCCCCCCCCCCCCACCCCCCCCCCCCCCCACCCCCCCCCCCCCCCACCCCCCCCCCCCCCCACCCCCCCCCCCCCCCACCCCCCCCCCCCCCCACCCCCCCCCCCCCCCACCCCCCCCCCCCCCCACCCCCCCCCCCCCCCACCCCCCCCCCCCCCCACCCCCCCCCCCCCCCACCCCCCCCCCCCCCCACCCCCCCCCCCCCCCACCCCCCCCCCCCCCCACCCCCCCCCCCCCCCACCCCCCCCCCCCCCCACCCCCCCCCCCCCCCACCCCCCCCCCCCCCCACCCCCCCCCCCCCCCACCCCCCCCCCCCCCCACCCCCCCCCCCCCCCACCCCCCCCCCCCCCCACCCCCCCCCCCCCCCACCCCCCCCCCCCCCCACCCCCCCCCCCCCCCACCCCCCCCCCCCCCCACCCCCCCCCCCCCCCACCCCCCCCCCCCCCCACCCCCCCCCCCCCCCACCCCCCCCCCCCCCCACCCCCCCCCCCCCCCACCCCCCCCCCCCCCCACCCCCCCCCCCCCCCACCCCCCCCCCCCCCCACCCCCCCCCCCCCCCACCCCCCCCCCCCCCCACCCCCCCCCCCCCCCACCCCCCCCCCCCCCCACCCCCCCCCCCCCCCACCCCCCCCCCCCCCCACCCCCCCCCCCCCCCACCCCCCCCCCCCCCCACCCCCCCCCCCCCCCACCCCCCCCCCCCCCCACCCCCCCCCCCCCCCACCCCCCCCCCCCCCCACCCCCCCCCCCCCCCACCCCCCCCCCCCCCCACCCCCCCCCCCCCCCACCCCCCCCCCCCCCCACCCCCCCCCCCCCCCACCCCCCCCCCCCCCCACCCCCCCCCCCCCCCACCCCCCCCCCCCCCCACCCCCCCCCCCCCCCACCCCCCCCCCCCCCCACCCCCCCCCCCCCCCACCCCCCCCCCCCCCCACCCCCCCCCCCCCCCACCCCCCCCCCCCCCCACCCCCCCCCCCCCCCACCCCCCCCCCCCCCCACCCCCCCCCCCCCCCACCCCCCCCCCCCCCCACCCCCCCCCCCCCCCACCCCCCCCCCCCCCCACCCCCCCCCCCCCCCACCCCCCCCCCCCCCCACCCCCCCCCCCCCCCACCCCCCCCCCCCCCCACCCCCCCCCCCCCCCACCCCCCCCCCCCCCCACCCCCCCCCCCCCCCACCCCCCCCCCCCCCCACCCCCCCCCCCCCCCACCCCCCCCCCCCCCCACCCCCCCCCCCCCCCACCCCCCCCCCCCCCCACCCCCCCCCCCCCCCACCCCCCCCCCCCCCCACCCCCCCCCCCCCCCACCCCCCCCCCCCCCCACCCCCCCCCCCCCCCACCCCCCCCCCCCCCCACCCCCCCCCCCCCCCACCCCCCCCCCCCCCCACCCCCCCCCCCCCCCACCCCCCCCCCCCCCCACCCCCCCCCCCCCCCACCCCCCCCCCCCCCCACCCCCCCCCCCCCCCACCCCCCCCCCCCCCCACCCCCCCCCCCCCCCACCCCCCCCCCCCCCCACCCCCCCCCCCCCCCACCCCCCCCCCCCCCCACCCCCCCCCCCCCCCACCCCCCCCCCCCCCCACCCCCCCCCCCCCCCACCCCCCCCCCCCCCCACCCCCCCCCCCCCCCACCCCCCCCCCCCCCCACCCCCCCCCCCCCCCACCCCCCCCCCCCCCCACCCCCCCCCCCCCCCACCCCCCCCCCCCCCCACCCCCCCCCCCCCCCACCCCCCCCCCCCCCCACCCCCCCCCCCCCCCACCCCCCCCCCCCCCCACCCCCCCCCCCCCCCACCCCCCCCCCCCCCCACCCCCCCCCCCCCCCACCCCCCCCCCCCCCCACCCCCCCCCCCCCCCACCCCCCCCCCCCCCCACCCCCCCCCCCCCCCACCCCCCCCCCCCCCCACCCCCCCCCCCCCCCACCCCCCCCCCCCCCCACCCCCCCCCCCCCCCACCCCCCCCCCCCCCCACCCCCCCCCCCCCCCACCCCCCCCCCCCCCCACCCCCCCCCCCCCCCACCCCCCCCCCCCCCCACCCCCCCCCCCCCCCACCCCCCCCCCCCCCCACCCCCCCCCCCCCCCACCCCCCCCCCCCCCCACCCCCCCCCCCCCCCACCCCCCCCCCCCCCCACCCCCCCCCCCCCCCACCCCCCCCCCCCCCCACCCCCCCCCCCCCCCACCCCCCCCCCCCCCCACCCCCCCCCCCCCCCACCCCCCCCCCCCCCCACCCCCCCCCCCCCCCACCCCCCCCCCCCCCCACCCCCCCCCCCCCCCACCCCCCCCCCCCCCCACCCCCCCCCCCCCCCACCCCCCCCCCCCCCCACCCCCCCCCCCCCCCACCCCCCCCCCCCCCCACCCCCCCCCCCCCCCACCCCCCCCCCCCCCCACCCCCCCCCCCCCCCACCCCCCCCCCCCCCCACCCCCCCCCCCCCCCACCCCCCCCCCCCCCCACCCCCCCCCCCCCCCACCCCCCCCCCCCCCCACCCCCCCCCCCCCCCACCCCCCCCCCCCCCCACCCCCCCCCCCCCCCACCCCCCCCCCCCCCCACCCCCCCCCCCCCCCACCCCCCCCCCCCCCCACCCCCCCCCCCCCCCACCCCCCCCCCCCCCCACCCCCCCCCCCCCCCACCCCCCCCCCCCCCCACCCCCCCCCCCCCCCACCCCCCCCCCCCCCCACCCCCCCCCCCCCCCACCCCCCCCCCCCCCCACCCCCCCCCCCCCCCACCCCCCCCCCCCCCCACCCCCCCCCCCCCCCACCCCCCCCCCCCCCCACCCCCCCCCCCCCCCACCCCCCCCCCCCCCCACCCCCCCCCCCCCCCACCCCCCCCCCCCCCCACCCCCCCCCCCCCCCACCCCCCCCCCCCCCCACCCCCCCCCCCCCCCACCCCCCCCCCCCCCCACCCCCCCCCCCCCCCACCCCCCCCCCCCCCCACCCCCCCCCCCCCCCACCCCCCCCCCCCCCCACCCCCCCCCCCCCCCACCCCCCCCCCCCCCCACCCCCCCCCCCCCCCACCCCCCCCCCCCCCCACCCCCCCCCCCCCCCACCCCCCCCCCCCCCCACCCCCCCCCCCCCCCACCCCCCCCCCCCCCCACCCCCCCCCCCCCCCACCCCCCCCCCCCCCCACCCCCCCCCCCCCCCACCCCCCCCCCCCCCCACCCCCCCCCCCCCCCACCCCCCCCCCCCCCCACCCCCCCCCCCCCCCACCCCCCCCCCCCCCCACCCCCCCCCCCCCCCACCCCCCCCCCCCCCCACCCCCCCCCCCCCCCACCCCCCCCCCCCCCCACCCCCCCCCCCCCCCACCCCCCCCCCCCCCCACCCCCCCCCCCCCCCACCCCCCCCCCCCCCCACCCCCCCCCCCCCCCACCCCCCCCCCCCCCCACCCCCCCCCCCCCCCACCCCCCCCCCCCCCCACCCCCCCCCCCCCCCACCCCCCCCCCCCCCCACCCCCCCCCCCCCCCACCCCCCCCCCCCCCCACCCCCCCCCCCCCCCACCCCCCCCCCCCCCCACCCCCCCCCCCCCCCACCCCCCCCCCCCCCCACCCCCCCCCCCCCCCACCCCCCCCCCCCCCCACCCCCCCCCCCCCCCACCCCCCCCCCCCCCCACCCCCCCCCCCCCCCACCCCCCCCCCCCCCCACCCCCCCCCCCCCCCACCCCCCCCCCCCCCCACCCCCCCCCCCCCCCACCCCCCCCCCCCCCCACCCCCCCCCCCCCCCACCCCCCCCCCCCCCCACCCCCCCCCCCCCCCACCCCCCCCCCCCCCCACCCCCCCCCCCCCCCACCCCCCCCCCCCCCCACCCCCCCCCCCCCCCACCCCCCCCCCCCCCCACCCCCCCCCCCCCCCACCCCCCCCCCCCCCCACCCCCCCCCCCCCCCACCCCCCCCCCCCCCCACCCCCCCCCCCCCCCACCCCCCCCCCCCCCCACCCCCCCCCCCCCCCACCCCCCCCCCCCCCCACCCCCCCCCCCCCCCACCCCCCCCCCCCCCCACCCCCCCCCCCCCCCACCCCCCCCCCCCCCCACCCCCCCCCCCCCCCACCCCCCCCCCCCCCCACCCCCCCCCCCCCCCACCCCCCCCCCCCCCCACCCCCCCCCCCCCCCACCCCCCCCCCCCCCCACCCCCCCCCCCCCCCACCCCCCCCCCCCCCCACCCCCCCCCCCCCCCACCCCCCCCCCCCCCCACCCCCCCCCCCCCCCACCCCCCCCCCCCCCCACCCCCCCCCCCCCCCACCCCCCCCCCCCCCCACCCCCCCCCCCCCCCACCCCCCCCCCCCCCCACCCCCCCCCCCCCCCACCCCCCCCCCCCCCCACCCCCCCCCCCCCCCACCCCCCCCCCCCCCCACCCCCCCCCCCCCCCACCCCCCCCCCCCCCCACCCCCCCCCCCCCCCACCCCCCCCCCCCCCCACCCCCCCCCCCCCCCACCCCCCCCCCCCCCCACCCCCCCCCCCCCCCACCCCCCCCCCCCCCCACCCCCCCCCCCCCCCACCCCCCCCCCCCCCCACCCCCCCCCCCCCCCACCCCCCCCCCCCCCCACCCCCCCCCCCCCCCACCCCCCCCCCCCCCCACCCCCCCCCCCCCCCACCCCCCCCCCCCCCCACCCCCCCCCCCCCCCACCCCCCCCCCCCCCCACCCCCCCCCCCCCCCACCCCCCCCCCCCCCCACCCCCCCCCCCCCCCACCCCCCCCCCCCCCCACCCCCCCCCCCCCCCACCCCCCCCCCCCCCCACCCCCCCCCCCCCCCACCCCCCCCCCCCCCCACCCCCCCCCCCCCCCACCCCCCCCCCCCCCCACCCCCCCCCCCCCCCACCCCCCCCCCCCCCCACCCCCCCCCCCCCCCACCCCCCCCCCCCCCCACCCCCCCCCCCCCCCACCCCCCCCCCCCCCCACCCCCCCCCCCCCCCACCCCCCCCCCCCCCCACCCCCCCCCCCCCCCACCCCCCCCCCCCCCCACCCCCCCCCCCCCCCACCCCCCCCCCCCCCCACCCCCCCCCCCCCCCACCCCCCCCCCCCCCCACCCCCCCCCCCCCCCACCCCCCCCCCCCCCCACCCCCCCCCCCCCCCACCCCCCCCCCCCCCCACCCCCCCCCCCCCCCACCCCCCCCCCCCCCCACCCCCCCCCCCCCCCACCCCCCCCCCCCCCCACCCCCCCCCCCCCCCACCCCCCCCCCCCCCCACCCCCCCCCCCCCCCACCCCCCCCCCCCCCCACCCCCCCCCCCCCCCACCCCCCCCCCCCCCCACCCCCCCCCCCCCCCACCCCCCCCCCCCCCCACCCCCCCCCCCCCCCACCCCCCCCCCCCCCCACCCCCCCCCCCCCCCACCCCCCCCCCCCCCCACCCCCCCCCCCCCCCACCCCCCCCCCCCCCCACCCCCCCCCCCCCCCACCCCCCCCCCCCCCCACCCCCCCCCCCCCCCACCCCCCCCCCCCCCCACCCCCCCCCCCCCCCACCCCCCCCCCCCCCCACCCCCCCCCCCCCCCACCCCCCCCCCCCCCCACCCCCCCCCCCCCCCACCCCCCCCCCCCCCCACCCCCCCCCCCCCCCACCCCCCCCCCCCCCCACCCCCCCCCCCCCCCACCCCCCCCCCCCCCCACCCCCCCCCCCCCCCACCCCCCCCCCCCCCCACCCCCCCCCCCCCCCACCCCCCCCCCCCCCCACCCCCCCCCCCCCCCACCCCCCCCCCCCCCCACCCCCCCCCCCCCCCACCCCCCCCCCCCCCCACCCCCCCCCCCCCCCACCCCCCCCCCCCCCCACCCCCCCCCCCCCCCACCCCCCCCCCCCCCCACCCCCCCCCCCCCCCACCCCCCCCCCCCCCCACCCCCCCCCCCCCCCACCCCCCCCCCCCCCCACCCCCCCCCCCCCCCACCCCCCCCCCCCCCCACCCCCCCCCCCCCCCACCCCCCCCCCCCCCCACCCCCCCCCCCCCCCACCCCCCCCCCCCCCCACCCCCCCCCCCCCCCACCCCCCCCCCCCCCCACCCCCCCCCCCCCCCACCCCCCCCCCCCCCCACCCCCCCCCCCCCCCACCCCCCCCCCCCCCCACCCCCCCCCCCCCCCACCCCCCCCCCCCCCCACCCCCCCCCCCCCCCACCCCCCCCCCCCCCCACCCCCCCCCCCCCCCACCCCCCCCCCCCCCCACCCCCCCCCCCCCCCACCCCCCCCCCCCCCCACCCCCCCCCCCCCCCACCCCCCCCCCCCCCCACCCCCCCCCCCCCCCACCCCCCCCCCCCCCCACCCCCCCCCCCCCCCACCCCCCCCCCCCCCCACCCCCCCCCCCCCCCACCCCCCCCCCCCCCCACCCCCCCCCCCCCCCACCCCCCCCCCCCCCCACCCCCCCCCCCCCCCACCCCCCCCCCCCCCCACCCCCCCCCCCCCCCACCCCCCCCCCCCCCCACCCCCCCCCCCCCCCACCCCCCCCCCCCCCCACCCCCCCCCCCCCCCACCCCCCCCCCCCCCCACCCCCCCCCCCCCCCACCCCCCCCCCCCCCCACCCCCCCCCCCCCCCACCCCCCCCCCCCCCCACCCCCCCCCCCCCCCACCCCCCCCCCCCCCCACCCCCCCCCCCCCCCACCCCCCCCCCCCCCCACCCCCCCCCCCCCCCACCCCCCCCCCCCCCCACCCCCCCCCCCCCCCACCCCCCCCCCCCCCCACCCCCCCCCCCCCCCACCCCCCCCCCCCCCCACCCCCCCCCCCCCCCACCCCCCCCCCCCCCCACCCCCCCCCCCCCCCACCCCCCCCCCCCCCCACCCCCCCCCCCCCCCACCCCCCCCCCCCCCCACCCCCCCCCCCCCCCACCCCCCCCCCCCCCCACCCCCCCCCCCCCCCACCCCCCCCCCCCCCCACCCCCCCCCCCCCCCACCCCCCCCCCCCCCCACCCCCCCCCCCCCCCACCCCCCCCCCCCCCCACCCCCCCCCCCCCCCACCCCCCCCCCCCCCCACCCCCCCCCCCCCCCACCCCCCCCCCCCCCCACCCCCCCCCCCCCCCACCCCCCCCCCCCCCCACCCCCCCCCCCCCCCACCCCCCCCCCCCCCCACCCCCCCCCCCCCCCACCCCCCCCCCCCCCCACCCCCCCCCCCCCCCACCCCCCCCCCCCCCCACCCCCCCCCCCCCCCACCCCCCCCCCCCCCCACCCCCCCCCCCCCCCACCCCCCCCCCCCCCCACCCCCCCCCCCCCCCACCCCCCCCCCCCCCCACCCCCCCCCCCCCCCACCCCCCCCCCCCCCCACCCCCCCCCCCCCCCACCCCCCCCCCCCCCCACCCCCCCCCCCCCCCACCCCCCCCCCCCCCCACCCCCCCCCCCCCCCACCCCCCCCCCCCCCCACCCCCCCCCCCCCCCACCCCCCCCCCCCCCCACCCCCCCCCCCCCCCACCCCCCCCCCCCCCCACCCCCCCCCCCCCCCACCCCCCCCCCCCCCCACCCCCCCCCCCCCCCACCCCCCCCCCCCCCCACCCCCCCCCCCCCCCACCCCCCCCCCCCCCCACCCCCCCCCCCCCCCACCCCCCCCCCCCCCCACCCCCCCCCCCCCCCACCCCCCCCCCCCCCCACCCCCCCCCCCCCCCACCCCCCCCCCCCCCCACCCCCCCCCCCCCCCACCCCCCCCCCCCCCCACCCCCCCCCCCCCCCACCCCCCCCCCCCCCCACCCCCCCCCCCCCCCACCCCCCCCCCCCCCCACCCCCCCCCCCCCCCACCCCCCCCCCCCCCCACCCCCCCCCCCCCCCACCCCCCCCCCCCCCCACCCCCCCCCCCCCCCACCCCCCCCCCCCCCCACCCCCCCCCCCCCCCACCCCCCCCCCCCCCCACCCCCCCCCCCCCCCACCCCCCCCCCCCCCCACCCCCCCCCCCCCCCACCCCCCCCCCCCCCCACCCCCCCCCCCCCCCACCCCCCCCCCCCCCCACCCCCCCCCCCCCCCACCCCCCCCCCCCCCCACCCCCCCCCCCCCCCACCCCCCCCCCCCCCCACCCCCCCCCCCCCCCACCCCCCCCCCCCCCCACCCCCCCCCCCCCCCACCCCCCCCCCCCCCCACCCCCCCCCCCCCCCACCCCCCCCCCCCCCCACCCCCCCCCCCCCCCACCCCCCCCCCCCCCCACCCCCCCCCCCCCCCACCCCCCCCCCCCCCCACCCCCCCCCCCCCCCACCCCCCCCCCCCCCCACCCCCCCCCCCCCCCACCCCCCCCCCCCCCCACCCCCCCCCCCCCCCACCCCCCCCCCCCCCCACCCCCCCCCCCCCCCACCCCCCCCCCCCCCCACCCCCCCCCCCCCCCACCCCCCCCCCCCCCCACCCCCCCCCCCCCCCACCCCCCCCCCCCCCCACCCCCCCCCCCCCCCACCCCCCCCCCCCCCCACCCCCCCCCCCCCCCACCCCCCCCCCCCCCCACCCCCCCCCCCCCCCACCCCCCCCCCCCCCCACCCCCCCCCCCCCCCACCCCCCCCCCCCCCCACCCCCCCCCCCCCCCACCCCCCCCCCCCCCCACCCCCCCCCCCCCCCACCCCCCCCCCCCCCCACCCCCCCCCCCCCCCACCCCCCCCCCCCCCCACCCCCCCCCCCCCCCACCCCCCCCCCCCCCCACCCCCCCCCCCCCCCACCCCCCCCCCCCCCCACCCCCCCCCCCCCCCACCCCCCCCCCCCCCCACCCCCCCCCCCCCCCACCCCCCCCCAAAATAAATAAATAAATAAATAAATAAATAAATAAATAAATAAATAAATAAATAAATAAATAAATAAATAAATAAATAAATAAATAAATATATATTGTTTCCAAGAGCTATATAGTTGGTTCCAGAGTTAAGTTCTAGATAACCTCTATAGTTCGGAAAGTTTTAAATTGGCAAGCAGCAGCCGAACAGGGAGATGAAAAGCAGAAGCTTAACCTTGCCTCCCTGAGTGACAAATGGGAATAACCCACATTTGAAGTAATCAAGATTTGTTTTTCTATGGTTTCTTGCAATGAACACCTAAACAAAGCATGCAAATGTTTTCAGAGGCAGTGAAAGAAATATTTAGTGAGCCATTTAATTACTCAGACCCCATTCACTGCAGTTGACTATCTTGTAGATGGCAATACAATTACTGTAAAATAATTCTATTAAACATGTTGAATAACTTATGAATGGTATTGTGTTTTTAATTCATAGTTTTAAAACCAGAAAAAGTAAAATTAGCTGCATGTGGGAGAAATCACACCTTGATTTGTACAGGTATGTAATGTACATTGTTCATACATCAAAGATTTTCCTGTGGCAAATTCTTACTATGTTTTTTGGTGGATGGGTTGAGGTGAGGTTCCTGCATAAATTTTTATTAGTGTCAAGGCTTGAAAAGTCAACTAGTGCATCTAACCAATTGACTAATTGCTTATAGCTTCTCTTACTGCTTTGTAACCATGAATCTGGGTAACCTGATTTTGTCAGATCTCAAGCTAAGCAGGATCCTCCCTTATCAGAATTTGGATGGGCGATCTTTAAGGACTACCATGGCCATGATGCAGGGGCAAGCAATGGCAAACCACCTCCCAACGTCTCTTGCCATGAAAACCCTGCAGGGTCACCATAAGTCTTTGTGCTACACGCACACACACAACCGTAAATTTTAGAATTTGGAATCTTCCTTTGAGTTCCTTCACTAAATGGTATGGCTAGAACATTGCACACAATTCTAATTGGTGGAAATAGGAATTGGACCTTGGTAGGATTACCTCACATTGCCACAGTCTAGAATGGACAGTAAGAATATTTGCAACGAAGAGCTCAACACTAGGGCATGTTTCCATTTTCAGAGCAAGGGAAGGGATTGCCTATTTCCAGTGCCGCTTCCTCCAAACCACACTTCACAGAGAGCCAATGTTTTGCCTGTACTGCAGCCTAGCCACAGTATGTTAAGGAGCAGCAGTGGCGTAGGAGGTTAAGAGCAGGTGCATTCTAATCTGGAGGAACCGGGTTTGATTCCCAGCTCTGCCACCTGAGCTGTGGAGGCTTATCTGGGGAATTCAGATTAGCCTGTGCTCTCCCACACACACCAGCTGGGTGACCTTGGGCTAGTCACAGCTTCTCGGAGCTCTCTCAGCCCCACCTACCTCACAGGGTGTTTGTTGTGAGCAGGGAAGGGCAAGGAGATTGTAAGCCCCTTTGAGTCTCCTTACAGGAGAGAAAGGGGGGATATAAATCCAAACTTCTTCTTCTTCTTCTTCTTCTTCTTCTTCTTCTTCTTCTTCTTCTTCTTCTTCTTCTTCTTCTTCTTCCTTTAACCTTGTTGCAAAGAACTTCCCTGGTGCCAACCCTATTTTATAAGATGACCAGGATTTGTGCATGACCAGAATATTCAGTGGGGCTTGTGCAGTAGTCTCCCATGGATAATTAAGTAATATTTTATGCACACATATCATTACAGTGTGTCAACATACAACAGAATTTCTCTTTTAAAAATACAGTATACAAAATATATTATCTGTTTCACTCTTATAGCAGCAGGAATTATCTCTGTAGCCTCCCGTTTTATCAGCAGAGACTGCCAATATGGCAAATGCATTTTCTTTCTGTCTAAAAATGAAATAAACCTTGGCAATGCCAGCTGCTTGGTCAGAGGAAGAGAGAATCAGGAGTGAAGAAAAGGAGGAGTGTGGATTTCTAACCCCTCTTTCTTTCCTGTAAGGAGAGCCATGATGGATTACAAACTCCTTTCCCTTCCTCTCCTTGTATCAGACACCTTGTGACAGACACCTTGTGAGGTAAATGAGGCTGAGAGAGTTCTGAGAGAACTGTGACTAACCCAAGGACACACAGCAGACTCTTCAACTAAGAGCCCGCTGCTCACGTGGAGGGGTGGGGAATCAAACTTGATTCTCCAGATTAGAGTCCACTGCTCTTAACCACTACACCACGCTGGCTGGAGAAGTGAAAACTCTAGCAACGATCTACTGTAGTTGTCAGGCAGGCAAAGATGTGCAGCCTGGTCTGGAAGATGGGGGCAAGGATTCTTCCATGACCCTACCCTCAAATCCACTGATTACAGTGGTCTGAGCAAGTGGCACGGCCACCTCTCCCTTTCCACGTTTGCCTTTTCCAGTATTATAGACTGCCCTTCTTCATTGCTCCTTACAGCTTTGTCATCTGCTGACTGAATATCAGCCAGTCCCCTCCTGGGGGGCTAATGCCGGACATCATCTACTTATTTTAATTGTGGAAGATCACTGCTGCTAGTGTTTTAATGTTTAATTTATTTATTGTTTTAACTGAAACTATTTGTTGTATTCAAAAGTTGATTGGTTTGTGAACCGCCCTGAGCCCTTCGGGGGTACGGCAGTCTATTAAATTTTATTGTTGTTGTTGTTGTTGTTGTTGTTGTTGTTGTTGTTGTTGTTGTTGTTGTTGTTGTTGTTGTTGTTGTTGTTGTTGTTGTTGTACTGGAAACTGCTGCTGTGATAAAGAACTCTCCAACATAGCTTTTCTTTCTCAGTAGAACTTTGTAGGTCTCTGATATGGAGGAGGTGTTTCTTGTACTCCTCAATCTAAACTAAGGAGGAAGGGTGAAAGAATCCTACCCCCCAGCTAACTGCTAGGCTGCAGCAGGAAGTGTGTAGAACATGAAGTTAAGATACATGTAAAATTGTTCTCTCTGCAGTTAACAATATGAAAAGGCAACAGTAACCTGCTTTTTTTATCTGTGGCCCCTTCCGCACACGCAAAATAATGCGTTTTCAAACCACTTTCACAACTGTTTGCAAGTGGATTTTGCTATTCCGCACAGCTTCGAAGAGCACTGAAAGCAGTTTGAAAGTGCATTATTCTGCATGTGCGGAATGGGCCTAAGTGAGGGGGGAAAAACTTGAACTGAATGTGTTGGATTGTTTTGAAGTGTTTCTGTGTCTTTGAGTGAGAATGTACTTTACTCAACATGTGCTTTTCTGTTTCGAGAACAAGGAAGAGTGTACGCTGCCGGAGGAAACAGTGAAGGGCAGTTGGGATTAAATGACACTGAGGAAAGAAGCACATTTCATCATGTTAGTTTTTTTACCAAGCAGCACAAGATCAAACAGCTGGCAGCTGGATCCTACACTTCAGCAGCACTTACTGGTGAGAGTGACAGCTAACTCAAGAGTTGCGTTGGAGGGGAGAGTTATTATATTTGAGGGATATTTTTCCACGGATATTTGTGAAAGCCTTGAAATCAAGATTATTTTGTGTATCCAAGACCAAGCTGGTCATTAGGCAGTGGTGGGATCCAAAAATTTTAGTAACAGGTTCCCATGGTGGTGGGATTCAAACTGTGGCGTAGCGCCAATGGGGCTGGGCAGGGCACAACGGGGGTTGCCAGGCATTCCGGGGGTGGGGCATTCCTGGGCGAGGCTGTGGCAAGGACGCAGCCGCTGCGCCAGTCCTTGGGTGGGAAACGAATGCACGCAGGCGCAGGCTGCCACGCACGCCGGTGCACCTCCTGCTAGACTGCTTCAAGTTCTGCACGCTACTGCTGAGAGGAGGGGCGTAACTAAGGCAAAAATCACGTGGCAAAATCACCAATTAGTAACCCCCTCTCGGCACACACAAATAATTAGTAACCTACTCTCGGGAACCTGTGAGAACCTGCTGGATCCCACCTCTGGTAATATGATGAGGCAAGTCTAACACTCTGGAGAATCTGCTACAGGGTTTGGCATCTCCCCTGCTTCCATTCTTTCTAGATGATCTGCACTTTTTAACAGTTTTCTGTGCATTTTTTTTAGCAACTTTTAACAGATTTTCGAGATGTGCCTCAGATGTTAGAAATGCAGGTTAATTTATGGAAATAATCTTAAACATTCCAGAGATTAAGGTTTATAATAGCATGTTAGAAATTGGACAGTGATTTGCCACAATCTCCTAACTTTCAAGGAGAGATGCTCCTAAATATTGTTTCCCCCTCTCAACTAAAGATTTCATTTTGAGATAAGAGAATTTTAGGCAAGAAAGATGGAGGAATGGGCATACAGTAGGGATTTTTTTTATGATTCACAACTATAAATTCCAGGAAACCACACTATATTGTTAATTGCTTTTTAAATTCCCCTCCTCTAACCTTCCCAAGGGTAAAAAAATCACATGATGAAGTGTAGGAGTTGTATTTCAGAAGTCACAGCATGGCTGCTCAAAGCTCCTGGATTGTGTACTATTTACTTATTTAAACTTGTCATTAGCTTTACATTGATGAGCTCTGTTTCTTTTTAGAGGATGGACAGCTTTTTATGTGGGGAGATAACTCTGAAGGACAAATTGGCTTGGCTGATGAAACAAATGTGTGTTTTCCTCACCAAGTGGATGTTGGAAAACCTGTTTCCTGGATTTCTTGTGGATATTACCACTCCGCCTTGATAACACGTAAGTGTGGAAGTCCAGAGTTATCCATAGTTTGCAGTGTTCTTTTTTAGTTCAGTTTTTGTTTGTGTTCAACTTTTCATTTATTTTTATATCACTTGTTTTTGCATTAATTTTCTAGCGGTTTCAAAAAGCAAGACGTTTCTGGCTATAAAATCTTGTTTTCTATCCAGTTTGGATGAAGGTTATTTATTAAAATATTTTTAAGGGAAGTCTCATCTAGAGCACATGGCAGTAATCAAATATAACCAGGGTATGCACTACCATAGCCCAATCTTTTCTGGCCAGGAAAAGCTGCAGCTAACTAGTAGAAGCTGGTAAAACATACTGCTGGTCACAGCTGCAATCTGCTTATTGTAAGGAATCAGTAAGGTCCAGTCCAAAAGTAACCTTATCCGTTCTTTATTGAGCTGGCTTTCATGATCGACTCTACAGACAATGCAGATTCTAACCCCCCCTTAGTCGGACGACCGCTTTTACGGGTCTCTGTTCCCGCCAAGAACTGGACATAAACAATTACTCATTCCCACAAACCAGAAGCAGTTTCACACAGACAGAAAGCAAGGTTAAGCAAGCGACAACAACTGCGCTGGGCAATCAGCCCAACGCGCCAAAGGAATCTCCTCCAAGGCCGAACCAGCAACTCTAACTACCAACCTTACACTTATACAGTAATAGGTCCGGGTTCAAGAGCACCCTCATATTATGAGCCCGTTTCTTTGGGAGAGTGTAACCATAATGGGCGATATTTTAAATCCCAGGTCAGACCTTCTGTTTGCTAGTTGAATTTCCATCTTGTTGGGATTTAGCTTCAGTTTGTTATCCCGCAACCACTCCAACACTGCCTCCATGCAGGGTGTCCGCAGCCTTCCTAGAGTTGGCTTGAAGCACAAGATAGAGCTGAATATCATCTGTACATTGGTGACAGCTCAACCCAAATCTCCAGATGATCTCGCCTAGGGATTTCATTTAGATGTTAAAGAGCAACACCCTACAGGCCAAAGACTGTGACCTAGGCTGCGTGAGTCCTATAACCAGACCTAAAAACAGACTGGAAGAGATATAAACAAATCACTTCATCCAGGAAATCTTGAAGTTGTTTAGCCATCGCCCATTCGATCACCTGGCTCAAGAATGGTACATCTGAGACTGTTTGATAGTTAATGAAATCTCCTGGTTCCAGGGTCGGCTTTTTAAAAACTAAATAAATACATCATAGCTGGTTTCAAGGCTGGTATGACCACCCTTTCTCTCAAACAGGCTTTAACTATCTCTCAGAACCAAATCCACCCCAAAACAGCATCACTTTCAATGTTGTTTAACTGGGGACCCCAGATTCTCCCTTTAAGGTGGATTTAAAAGGAGAATTTGGGCTCTCTAGTTTAAACACCATTGAAAGTGATGCTGTTCGGGGGTGGATTCCAGCATCACAGCAGCTGCCCGGGCGGGGCTCAGATTTTGCACCGAGCTCCATTTTCCCTCTATGCCTCTGCCCAGAGTGGAGGGCAGAAGGAACTGCCAGCTGCCGGCTGGGAGCCCAGCTGGCGGGGGGCAGGGGAGGGCAGGGTGGGGGAGTCTGCTGTCCCTGGCCTCGGAGAGCTGCTTTTATAAGCGCTAGCCCGGGGAGGGGCTTGGGGAGGTGTGGCCATGCCCTAGGGGCGGCTGGGGGTGTGGCCCCCCCGAACCTCCCCCATAAAAAATCTATACCTACGTCCCTGCTAGCAGGCATCAACTTCCTTGGACCTTACCCACATCTTTCGACTGAATACACTAAAAAGTATCCCAAACAACTGGAAATTTGGCAACCTGGCACATTTGACACTGGGGGAGCTGATCTCTGTAGTTTGGAGATTAGCTGTATTTCCAGGAAATCTGCAGACCCCACTTTGAGGTTGGTCACCATACTCTGGGAAACTGGTGTTTGTGTGTGGGGGAGAATGCTTGAACCACCATTCTACACATTGTGGTCTTAATCTGAATTGGGCCCTATTGTGACAGGAACCGATATTCCAGCTGTGGGGGAGGGAACTTGTATGTCTGATAGAAAGTACTCATATCAGACTGGGATACGAGGACTGTGTAGTTGGGCTCTGGGGCAGATTGGCCATTAAGGCCACCAGGGAAAGTGAGGAGGTCTTCAACCCCCACCACAGGAACCATTGGCCCCTGTCCAGTGTGAGGCAGATAGAAGCCACTATGTGGTGGCATCTGTCTCACACAAAGCAGGTATGTGTGTAAGCCAGTCAGGAACCACAGGATCCTGCTCATTCCCACCTATAGACAGGGTAGGCCAAGGGGCAGGCTCTCCCTTTTCCAGTTTTGGCCTCCCAGTCTGCCCTTAATCACACCCTTTGTCTGAACTGCCTTTGAACTCTCTAAACAAGATAGGCAGGCTCCAGGAGGGCAGAGGGAAATGAACAATGGCTTGTTTTTGTTTGTTTTTGTAATAAAACAAATTGGTGGTGTTTTTTCTCAGTTTTAAGATGAGTTTTGAGTTTTGGATTTATATCCCCCCTTTCTCTCCTGCAGGAGACTCAAAGGGGCCTCCAATCTCCTTGCCCTTCCCCCCTCACAACAAACACCCTGTGAGGTAGGTGGGGCTGAGAGAGCTCCGAGAAGCTGTGACTAGCCCAAGGTCACCCAGCTGGCGTGTGTGGGAGTGTACAGGCTAATCTGAATTCCCCAGATCAGCCTCCACAGCTCAGGCGGCAGAGCTGGGAATCAAACCCGGTTCCTCCAGATTAGATACACGAGCTCTTAACCTCCTACGCCACTTGCTGCTTCCTTTTTTTCCTGATACATTTTCCTGATAACATAACAATAGGAAACATGCAGAAATATTCTCCAGGTGAACCTGTGATTCTATTGTTGTAGAAAATGATCTCCCTGCTCTATTTTTCTATAGGAGATGGTGAACTGTATACTTTCGGGGAGCCTGAAAATGGAAAGTTAGGCTTGTCACCTGAGCAACTGAAAAACAACAGGATTCCTCAATTTGTTTCTGGAATTTCTGGAAGGGTTAATAAGGTCGCCTGTGGAGGAGGACATACGGTGGCTCTTGCAGGTATACAAATGGTGACTTTATTCTGATTTCTGAGTACCAACATGTTTGGTATTCAGGTTGTTTGGTATCTGTTGTTTGAATCCCCTCAACAAGTAAATTAGTTGCACAATCCTGAAGTCGTTACGTGCGACGCAAGGAATAGGCGAGACGCTGCGATATCATGGTCCGGTGGAGAGAAACTAGCGGCTAATCTGCCGTACTCTGGTCCCTGGCACCTTTTATTAGGGTTTTTGGGAGGCGGGTTGGGAGGCGGGAGAGCGGGAGAATGTTGCGCAATTCATGGCCTGCAGGGGCAGTGTACGTGCAGGAAGAAATGTCTCCGTCTGGGTCAATTCCACATCTGGGGGTCTTGTGACCCATGACTCAGGCATCTTGTGACCTGTGAGTCATGGGGGTCTTATGACAGGTGAGTGTGCTTGCCCAGAGGGCAACAGATGGCGCAGGCATTCCTGTGCTCTGTCTGAGGCTCTGCTGGGTTCAGGTCAGGTCTGTCTCACTGGGGATCTAGGGGTGTAATACTGTTTTCCAGACAGGAAATGGACTTCTTAAACCACTTGTAGGCTCATTGTGGGAGAAAGATATGTCTACTATATAGGTAACCATCTTTTCTCCCCAAGCTGATGCAGGGAGCAGTTTCTGCAAGACAAACAGGGTGTGGTAGAGACATAAAAACCTCACTCTACCCTGCTGCAAACTCCAATCTGTATCAGAACTCCTCCTGCTGCTTGTTGTGGTAAAATTACACTTCTGAGAATCACAGATTCAGAACAACATGCAGCTGTCGAATTGTAGGGTTATGTTTTTATTCTCATCGCTCTGAAATAATGTTGTATTTTCTTTGTACCCACTCAACAGTAAGTATTATGTATGAGATAAGTGAAAAAGGTGGAGTACCTTTTGAAGAGAATGGTCATTTCTTCTAGCAAAAGCTAAAGGCAGCTACTGTGTTTCCCCGAATATAAGACAGTGTCTTATATTAATTTTTGCTCCCAAAGATGTGCTATGTCTCATTTTCAGGGGATGTCTTATTTTTCCTGTGTTCTGTTCGTCGGGCATGCTTCCAAACAAAAACTTTGCTATGTTTTACTTTCGGGGGATGCCTTATATTTCGCACTTCAGCAAAACCTCTACTATGTCTTATTTTTCGGGGATGTCTTATATTAGGGGAAACAGGGTATTTTACAAAAGTGACACTGGTAAACAAATGCAATAGTAGAAATTTAAGGGAAAGAGAGTCTTTCAGTAATGATAAAGAATAGACAAAGCTATGGCTAGAGAAAGAAGCATCGTGAAACATCTGTTCTATTTAATCAGAGATATATTTGTGCTGTTAAGTGATGTATAGGATTTATATTCTGGAGTGAGGAAACAATTAGGCTGGGTACCATATGTGGTGGACAATAATAGGCTTTGGTGAATTTGCAGTGGCAGATTATATGTCAATCCTTACATCTTGATACACTCAAAGTGATTTGATGAGAATCTTGGGGTAATTTGTCTATGTTGTGAACCTAGAAACACAATGAACATCCGTAGAAACACAGTGAACATCCTTAGAATTATGTATTTAAGGATGCACATTTTGGCAAGAGAAGGGTGTACCGTAGGCACCAAAATATCCAATAATCTGTAGGAAATTGAATTAATTTATGATTTGATAATGTGGGGAGAAACTAAAGCATGTGCATGGCAAAACATGATACAGGAAAGAGATCAAAAACAGGTCTGATTTGGAAGTTCTTTTAAGACTCAGACTTTGTCACACAGTGTTAGGTCTCGATCCTTGAAACAATAAACAGGATCTGGATTGTTGATCAGTAGTGTTTATTGGAAAGGTAATGAAGCACCCAGCTTCCAAGAAGTCAGTTCTGTCAGACCTGGCTCCTGCAACCCTCTTTAGCCAGAAACAATCCCCCCCTCCTGTTTTCCCAAAGAGAAAGAGTTACATCGGAGCCCCAGGATCAGCAACAGAAAGAGATAGAGCCACCTGGCCTCCTACCCCCATAATGCAATGGAAACATCCCGCTTCTCGTGAGAGTTGAATGTGTCTGGGATAATCCTAGTTATCTATCAAGGGTGTGAAACCATAAAAGGAAGATCAAGAAAAGAATATTCCATTAACACAGTGGTTACATTTAACAGGCAGAATGCATATATCTAAAAGCAGTTATATTGACATGAATGCATCTCAATCACCTAGATACAATCGCTGTCTATCTATATCTATAAACTGACTCATGCACAGAACTCAAAAACCACAGAACCTACAATGTTGAAATTTGGCACACCGGTTCATTATGTGGGTTAGGTGCTCACTAAGAAAGGATTTTTCAAAATATTCAGTTTTACTTGAGTTATTACACATTTACTGTTTTAACTGCTCATCTCTGGCCATCTGCGCGAACATTCTAAGGGCAAACCAGCCCCTTAGTCCACAGACATGCTGCACGAACATTCTAAGGGTGACAGTTAAATACCACCAGCTTCAACAAATAGGCTGCAAAAAAGCATGCTGAACGTCACCCCGAAGTTAACAGACAGGCTGTGAAAAAGTACTCCTCCACCCACCCTCACGTTAACAACACCAGTACAGCCAAAAACAATCAAAACAGATTACAAACCACACTATCACCTTGGACTACTAAACATTTGTCAGGTTTTGCATATGGACATCAGATTGATTACTGTGCAGACAAGTTTACTGCTCTCGGCCTCTGACCACCCTGTGCTTGGTGTCGTGCTCTGAAGTGGCGGGATGAGTCCCCAGGAATGTGCTGCAGTGGCAGTACAGTCCAACTCCCTGCCCTTCAACCCTACCGTGAACCTCTTCACAACCTTCTCACTCATCAGCATCCAATTGCAGAACACTTCCTTTCTGCATCCCGAAAATACAACGGCTGCTTCCACATGACGTCTTTTTGGAGCCCACCAGGTGAAAGAGAGCAATAACACATTGCATTAGAAAAAGACAACTACAGGAAGCTGCTGCAAAATATGCGAAACCCATCAGTCAACAGACAGGCTGTGAGGAAATATGCTGCATGTCACCCCAAAGTTCACAAACAGACTGTAAAGAAGTATGCTGAATGTCACCCCGAAATTCATAGAGAGCCTGTGATGAAGTATGCGTAGTGAAGCACGGGTGCCCTGCTAGTATTGTATATAGCCAGGACCTGAGTTTGGAATGCATCTCAATCACTAGGTGCCATCCCTGACAAACAGCAATTATATGGCACACCTGATTTCAGCAAGACTGCAGGCGCGGCTGATCCCGGTTGGCACGGGGCTTCCGGAGGGCTGGGCACCGAGCAGGATGGCTTCCTACTGCACAGAAGGAGCTTGGATCCCAGCATAGGGTCACAGCATCTAGGCAAAATATTTCAGCAAAACTAAACTAAACAATAAAAAACAAAGGAAAAATTTAACACGTCTCTCTGCCTTCTTTGACGGTCGCCTCCCCCAGTCCAGAGTTAGAGCTTCTGACCTAGTGGAAAATACCCCAAACTCTTCCCCAACCAGGTTACCTGGCACATAGTATATACTACATGGGTTTACAACAATCTTGGAGTGCAAACTTGTCTCCTGTGTTCTCTGAGCTTCAGATACATTTTATTCCCCTCCCCCTTGCTATTTTCTCTTCTTCTTCCTGGCAGCCCTCATATCCTTGTCCTTCCCCCTTCCCCCTTCCTCCTCTCCTTCTCATCCACCCACCTTTTATTTGCTCCCCTTTGTTTATACTGCTACTACTTCTCATTGCCACTACTTCTCAGGGAGCAGCAGTGGCGTAGGAGGTTAAGAGCTCGTGTATCTAATCTGGAGGAACTGGGTTTGATTCCCAACTCTGCCGCCTGAGCTGTGGAGGCTTATCTGGGGAATTTAGATTAGCCTGTGCACGCCCACAC
The DNA here is from genome assembly GCF_021028975.2 of Sphaerodactylus townsendi. Lineage (NCBI taxonomy): Eukaryota > Metazoa > Chordata > Lepidosauria > Squamata > Sphaerodactylidae > Sphaerodactylus > Sphaerodactylus townsendi. Next base: position 11,286,505 of record NC_059430.1, read on the forward strand.
ATGCCAGCTGGGTAACCTTGGGCTAGTCACAGCTCTTCTGAGCTCTCCCAGTGTTTGTTGTGAGGGGGGAAGGGCAAGGAGATTGTAAGCCCCTTTGAGTCTCCTGCAGGAGAGAAAGGGGGGATATAAATCCAAACTCTTCCAAATCCAAACTCTTCATTATGAAAAAAACATAATTTCTGACCAAAAATAGGGAAAGGTGGGATGGTGGGATACTTTTTGCCATCAAATATGCCATATGGCTGATAAGCATCATGGTACCTATTTCTTATTGTGGCAACGATGACCTTTAAGCTCGTTTATAAGCGTTTCCGCCAGGTAAAGGTCACGACAGCACCGCTCAGCTACATTTTTCTTTGGCTGGGCTTTCACCGCTTTTCGCTAATACCAGCGAAAACACCAGCTTATTCCCCTCATTGTACGCGGAACACAATTACTTTTTTTTTTTTTTAATTAAGGTAGATAATGTAACGGTTTCCCGGTGCGGCGGAATGTGGGCTGGCCTTCGCGTGAGACAGCCAGGACGCTACGACTCTGGCCCTAACCTGGTGGAGCATCCACCCTCCAACTGTTAATCCAGGCCCTGCGGGACCTTGCGGTAGAGTTCTGCAGGGCCTGCAATGACGGGGCTGTTCCACCGGACCTTTGGAGGAAGCAGCCGCTGATGGTGCCCCCAGCCTTTGGCCCATGACATCTGGGTCATTTGTCTATCGCGATGGGACTCACCATTCCTCCCGTTTGGGGGGAGGGGATTTTGAAAGTAGAATGCTGGGCGCCCGCTCATGTTTTCGAACACCATCTATTGGCATAATTGAAAATAGATTTTTTTTTTTTTTTTTTTTATAAGCTGCCGCTGCTTTTAAATGTTTTAATTGTCTTATATTGTTATTTCCATATGCTGTACACCGCCTGGAGCCCTTCGGGGATGGGGTGGTAAAAAAGCCTAAGAAATAAATAAAAAATAAAATAAATAACATCCCACATAATGGCCACAATAAAGAGGTCCATTTAATTTTTCGTTAAGTTCCCCTTTACTCCCAAGAATTAGAAATATAATTCTATAGCAAAAGGAAGGGAGTTTAAAGCCAGCGAAGGATATCAGTCAGCTACCTTTTTAGTCTCTGTAGCTATTTACAAGACTGACTATAAACTATAATATGAGCATTTTAAAAGTTTATTTAAAAACTTTTATTTCTAACTTTCTAGCTTTCCAAAGAAGTCTGAAAGACTGAATCAGCAGATGACTGATTCCATAGTAGTTGTTGCAGGGTCTGCATATTGATTGTGTTGAATCTGATTCCCCAGAGACATTTCTGAACAGGGAATCTAACCATTATTATCTATCCAAGTCATTCTATGCAATCCATACCATAGTTACACCTCCAGATTTCAAATCAACTTTTATAATCCCTAGAACAGGGGTAGGGAACCTGCGGCTCGAGAGCTGCATGTGGCTCTTCTGCCCCTGCACTGTGGCTCCACGAGCCGAGCCGCCGGCCCCATCCTTGCCCGCCCTGCAGGCAGCAGGGCAGGCGCACCAACTGCCCGCGGTCGGCTGGGCTGCGCTGCGGGCTTCCCCTCTCGCCTGCCCCGTTGGAGCGGGGCGGGCACTTTCCTGGCGGCCGGCTTCATCCTTGCCCACCCTGCAGGCAGCAGGGCGGGCGCATCCATGCGCTTCTCAGAATGAGCGGAGTAAAAGGTTAAAAAAACCCTATATATATAGTGTTATCTTTATTTTAAATGTCAAAAATTATTTGCGGCTCCAAGTGTTTTCTTTTCCCGTGGAAAACGGGTCCAAATGGCTCTTTGAGTGTTAAAGGTTCCCTACCCCTGCCCTAGAATGACCCCTACAACAGTGTTACATATGCTTTTTCTACAAATCTTTTTTCGTTGGTATACCGGTATTTGTCCAGTTGCGTAACTACCATGGGGTGGGGGTGGACGCCCCAGGCGCTGTCTGTTCAGGTCACAAGGGGAGCAGAAAAACACACCCCTCCCCCTTTCCCCCTTTCCCCACCTTGCCAGACCCGGCGGAAGCCTATTTCGATCCGGAGCAACCCTGACAGGGCTGGATATACTGAAATTTCGACCAGTTATAGAACACCCAGACTGCCTATAAGGTTCGGGGGTGGGGGTGGGGCGCATTTTGCCCCGGGCAGCATTCTCCCACACAGACACCACTGTATTTGTCCCTAGGGGACAAACACTTTGCTTGTTTCTGCTCAGCAACTAAAGATTATTTTGAATTTTCTTTTATTATTTGTCTTATTTCCTACTTATTTCTGTCCCCCTCCCTCTGATTACAGGGGTCCTTAACATCAGTAAGACCCATTATTCCTTTCCGGGGAGGGTCGTATATGGGTTTCGTGGGACGTGGTTTTAGAATGTAACTGTTTTTAAATTGTATGTATGTTTCCATATATAATATTTTATCTTGTTCACCGCCCTGAGCCCTTTGGGGATAGGGCGGTATATTAAATCTAATAAATAAATACTTGACACTGGATTAGTTGGACTGTGAATTGAATATGAATGTCATGTACCTTTTTCAGAAGGAAATGTCTACACCCCAGGATAATAGTAATATGGAGCGAAAGCGGACACGCGGCCATTTATTTATTTTTGAAACTTCTGAACCAAAGATTGTAGATCTAGGGAGGCATAAAATCTGTAACGTAGCAAGTGGGGAAAATCACACAGCTTTGATAACAGGTATGTATGCTATCCACTTATATATATTTTTTGAAATATTGTTTGTATACTTTGGTATACAAATAGAAAATTTATCACAAATCACTTGGTTAAGAGAAATATGCTGTCAGATTACCCCATAATTTGAGGCCACTTCAAACAGGACTTCTGAGGAGCCTCTTAATTCTCAGGTAGATGGAAGTAAGTGATCTGCCACATATCCCAGGCTCACACTCTTTAGGGCTTTAAAGACTAAAACCAGGTGCTTGAATTCTGCACATGTGCCTCTTCCAAAAAGAGTGTATAATTTATTTATTCACGAGTAGAGACAGAAATGACTATCAGAGAATAAACATAAGTATCGACAGAAGTGACTGTCCATGAGAATGTTCTGACCTTTATGGTCTTGAGCAGGTCTCAGAGTAATCCTGTTCAGGAAATTTTTAGCTTTAAAAAGGGCTTTTTAGCTTTAAAAAGGGCTTGGACAGATTTATGGAGGAGAAGTCGATCTATGGCTACCAATCTTGATCCTCCTTTATCTGCTGTTGGAAATAAAGCAGTTTCTTCTGCTAAAAGATCTTAGGTTAGTTGGTGCTAGGGCAGTGGTGGCGAACCTGTGGCACGAACAGGAATTGGCACTCAGAACCCCTCTCTGTGGGCATGTGTGCCCAGAGTTCATCATGTGGGCGGGGCGGAAAATCCCCCCCCCCCCCCCATACACACACATCTAGGCTGGCCTGGGCACAATCCTTTACCTGTCCTGGGAGTAAGCTCGGTTGCTGGCAATGGGGCTTGCTTCTGAGTAAACCCTCCTAGAGTCGTGTTTTACCCATTCGAAGAGTTGCACGGTTGCTTCACCAAGCTTACTCCTGAGTAACGCGCACCTCGGAGCCAACCGTTTTTTCTAAATTAAAACCTCAGTATTCAGGTTAAATTGCCGTATTGGCACTTTGCGATAAAAAAGTGGGTTTTGGGCTGCAATTTGGGCACTTGGTCTTGAAAAGGTTCGCCATCACTGTGCTAGGGTGTGTTTTATTCTATGCTACATTCCATATAAGTGGAGATGTTTTTCTCTCTACATTTAGAGAATGGTCTTATGTATACCTTCGGAGATGGACGGCATGGCAAGTTAGGACTTGGTGAAGAAAATTACACAAATCAATTCGTACCTACATTATGTGCTAATTTTTTGAGGTTCAGTGTACATTCGGTAAGGCATCTATTATTCCTCAAGCTTTGAAAAATTCGTCATGCTTTGTGTTGTGTTCAAAAGAACCCTGACTGATTAAAATACATACATCTGCAATATCATGTCTTTTGATTAAAGATGAGGAATTAAGAAATGTTACATGCTTTTAATTATTAGTTTACTACTTCTGCTTGGATTTGTAGATGGTTCCATTTGTTTTGTGTACACAGTTCTTCAGTGTTTGTGCTACAAACAGTTCAAAGGAATGTGCATATTTAAATACAGTTCTAAAATAGATAATGTTTTATTCTAAACACTGAGACCCTCTAAGTGCGTATGCTCTGTCATGGATTTTAAAAAATCATTACAATAACAAGATAGAAGATGTAATGTATAGGGAAAGAGAAGAACAGTGAATACATAAATAATTTTTTAAAATCCTCCTAAGAACATAAGAACAAGCCAGCTGGATCAGACCAGAGTCCATCTAGTCCAGCTCTCTGCTACTCACAGTGGCCCACCAGGTGCCTTTGGGAGCTCAAGTGCAGGATGTGAACGCAATGGCCTTCTGCGGCTGCTCCCGAGCACCTGGACTGTTAAGGCATTTGCAATCTCAGATCAAAGAGGATCAAGATCTAGTATTGTGAGAAAGAGAGAAAAATGTCTCTCTGTCAACATTTTCTACCCCATGCATAATTTTATAGACTTCAATCATATCCCCCCTCAGACGTCTCCTCTCCAAACTAAAGAGTCCCAAGAATTAGGACTAAGATCTCTTCCCTTTATTCTCTCTGTCAGCTGCTTAAGAGGTCGGCAGCCCCACCCACGAGCTGGGCTTCTGGTTGTGGCTGCCCCCAGAGAGGCTTCCTCGCAGCTTGGGGAGGCTGGAAAAGTCAAAGTCTCCCTGCCGCCAAGCAGCCTCTATGGGTCCTCACTTGGAGTACTGTGTTCAGTTCTGGTCACCACATCTCAAAAAGTATAGTAAAGAGATAGAAAAAGTGCAGAGAAGGGTAACGAGGATGATTGAGGGACTGGAGCACCTTCCTTATGAGGAGAGGCTGCAGCGTTTGGGACTCTTTAGTTTGGAGAGGAGACGTCTGAGGGGGGATAGGATTGAAGTCTATAAAATTATGCATGGGATAGAAAACGTTGACAGAGAGAAATTTTTCTCTCTTTCTCACAATACTAGAACCAGGGGGCATTCATTGAAAATGCTGGGGGGAAGAATTAGGACTAATAAAAGGAAACGCTTCTTCACGCAACGTGCGATTGGTGTTTGGAATAAGCTGCCACAGGAGGTGGTGATGGCCACTAACCTGGATAACTTTAAAAGGGGCTTGGACAGATTTATGGAGGAGAAGTCGATCTATGGCTACCAATCTTGATCCTTCTTGATCTGAGGTTGCAAATGCCTTAGCAGACCAGGTGCTCAGGAGCAGATGAAGGCCATTGCTTTCACCTCCTGCATGTGAGCTCCCAAAGACACCTGGTGGGCCACTGCGAGTAGCAGAGTGCTGGACTAGATGGACTCTGGTCTGATTCAGCAGGCTCCTTCTTATGTTCTTATGTTCTTATGGGTCACAATGGATTTACACCGCTTGAAAGGGTGGCTTAAGTCCCAACACACCCTGCAGGTGTAACACTGGACTACAGGATGCAGTTACAACAGACGTTTTTTTTACTTATATATTTCTTTTACAATTCAAATAAAAATGAATAATGGTATACAAATATGTAACAAACTAGCCATCTATACAAGAATATGCTAGCCGGAAATCTAGACTCAGTGCTGACCTTGTAATGAGACTTCATGGGTTATTAAACTGAATGATACTAAGAAGCACAGCTTGTTACAATGAGATAATCAAAAGGGACTGCGCTCTGCTAGCTCAAACTGTCGCTTCTCGCAAAGAAGTTTAATAAGCCTTGAAGTCTAATTACAAGGTCGGCATTACTTTTTTTTTAAAGGTAGCGTTTTTCACTGCGCCTGTGCAGCTCTTCTGATGTTGTGTTGTGTTCTCATGTTGTGTTGGGGTGGGAACAATACCCCTCCCCTTTTTTAATTCACGTTATTATTATTCATATTTTTACATTCAAATGTAGCCACGCATAAACAATTCAATCAAGCTGACAGAGATAGCTTCATATTTTCGTTCCTTTGTAGCCACGACCAGCACACACACACAAAAGGCTGTGCGCGCTCTGCGCACAGCCCACTGCGCTCTGATTGGCTGGAACGTTCCACGTCACTACCTAGAGCGGGAAAAACAAACCTATTCTTTTCCTTTGTCTCCCTACCGATTCGGCTTCGCACCGTGTTTTTCAAAAAGTTGCACTCCCTTGCCGTTTTTTGAAAAACGCAGGCTGAGGGGGAGAGCACACGCCAGAGCCGGGATGGAGCTGAGTTGGGCACTGAAGTTGCGGGGACTCCTCGCCCAAACCGGGACTTTTGCACGTGAGGCTTTTGGGACTGTGGGGATTCCCCCCCAGATTCAGGACAGTCAAGGGAACACTTTTCTGTATAATACATAACTGATGGAGCTCATTGCCATAGGATGTTATGATGAGTGTTTGCTTAGATGGCTTTGAAATGGGGATAGATTCATAGAACATCGGTTCATTAGTGGCTTTTATCCATGATCACTAAATGAAAATGCCAGTTGCTGGGAACCCACAATAGGAGTGGTTTTAGTTGCTGTGAAATTGGTAGAAGCGCTGTAGAGGATGCTATATGGCGCAGGTGGCGAACCTTTGAAGGTACTTTTCTCCAAAGTCTGTTTGCATGGACGACAATTTATCAGCCCCAGCCAGGATGGCCAATTGGCCATCCTGGCAGGGGCTGATGGGAATTGTCGTCCATAACATCTGGAGTTCCAAAGGTTCGCCACCACTGCTATAGCATATCTTGTTGGATGCTGTGAAAAACAGAGTGCTAGACTTTTGGTCTGGTACAGCAGGACACTTCTTGTGTGTTTCTGCTCTCATGGACATGGCAGAGGTCCCAATCCTCTTTGAACAATACAACACACAATTGCTTCAAGAACAGATGAAGGCTGAGGAGGTCTTCTGCATCCTGCAAGTGGTTACCACGGAGAAAAATATTTGCACTTTCTCTGATCTCAGTACCACTGCCATGCATCTCAAAATAACGGACTGTGAGCTAGTCTCTTCACAGTACTCTCCTCTGCCTTCATGAAAGAAACTCAAATGATTTCTTGTGGTAATTCTGATGAGTTGCAGGACACATATTTGGGCTCAGTCTAATTCAGTGTTTCTCAACCTTTTCGACATCACGGTACCCTTGACCTCACTCTTCATATCTCATGGTACCCCTGCCATCCCCCCCACCCTCCCCTCCCAGTGCCCCTGCTTGTCACCCCCCACCTTCCCCTCCCAGGGTGAAGGGAAGCACTGGGGGGGTGTGTGTGCGGGAATTGGCTGCTGACCCTTTGGCAGGCTCTGCCTCCATGTCCTTGCTGGCGCAGGTGGGAGACGCCACAAAAGTGAGGGGGGCTGGTAGCATTGCTGCGGTACCCCTGGGACATGCTCACGGCACCCCAGGGTACCACGGAACCCTGATTGGGAATTGCTGGTCTCATTCCTTCAGTGCCTTTGATTTAGCCTGGCACAGCTTCACTATGCAATATGCTCTTACTGAAAACTAGCCTATCCAGACATACAAGATTTTCTTTTTAAAAAATCTGAACAATAAAAAAAAAAATAGCATTTTTATAGCATACCTTTGGCCTAATTTATTTTGTAGTGGCGCTGATGACTTAGTTCAAGATACTGGGCGACTTTGCTTTTGAAATGACTTGTGCATCGGACGTGTTGAAGGGTTGTAGTTTTGAATGTTTTATGTCTGCAGCTATTGTATATGCTCTTGTATAAGTCGACCCGCACATAAGTCGAGGCCCCTAATTTTACCACAAAAAGCTGGGAAGACTTATTGACTCGCGTATAAGTCAAGGGTGGGAAATGCAGCAGCTGCTGGTAAATTTCAAAAATAAAAATAGATACCAATAAAATTACATCAATTGAGGCATCAGTAGATTAAATGTTTTTGAATATTTATTTCAAAGAAAAACAGTCAACAAGAACAATATGGTATCAACAAGAACTTTAAAAGTACAAAAACCTTAGCTCAATCAGCAACCAAGCTAAAACACAAGAGTTAAAATCCTTCAAAACTGGATTCCTCCTCATCATCTGTATGTCCAAATATAACTCAACTTAGATTTTAAGAGGGATATTATCAGAAATGGAAAATCTACTATTAGCTTCCATTGTAAACAATGGGGGATGGGGCACCCTTTTGGGGATCAATAACTTTGGATCCCCTGACCCAAACTTCACCAAACCTGGCTGGTATCATAAAGAGACTCTCCTGATGAGACCAGCCAAGGTTTGTATAGTTTAATTCAGAAAGGAGTCCAAAGTTATCGAACCCTCAAAGGAGATAACCCATCTACTAATAGCTCCCATTGAAAACAATGGGGAATGGGGGCACCTCCTTTGGGGGTCCATAACTTTGGACCCCCTGAACCAAACTTTACCAAACTTGGCTGGTGTCATCAGGGGTGTCTTCTGAGGGTACCCTGAAAATTTGGTGTTGCTAGCATAAAAACTGCGCCCCCTGCTGGCCGGCAAAGTAAAAACACAATTTTTTTTAATGACCCGCATATAAGTTGAGGGGAGCTTTTTCAGCATTAAAAATGTACTGAAAAATTCAACGTATACATGAGTATATACAGTAATTCTCAAGAAAAATGCTCTCTGCTTAGTATGGTTTTTTCCATATAGCCATGAATGCAAATTAACGATCTCAATTTTATTTGTGGAACAGGCTGCTTGTGGTGGTTGCCACATGCTGGTTTTTGCCACACCAAGGCCCAATGACTCAGAAGAAACCAGTGTACTAGACTTAAATGAACACGGCTTGTCTGCTACAGTTACGGAATTGGACAGAGATTCATTAGTAATAAACACCTTGCATCGAACGTTATCTGCACGTGTGCGACGAAGAGAGAGGGTAAATCTTAATTATTATTTTTTTCCTGGCCACTTCCTCCTTCTTCTGTGTTCAGTTCTGGTTGCTACTCGCAGTGGCCCACCAGGTGCCTTTGGGAGCTCACGTGCAGGATGTGAAAGCAATGGCCTGCTGCTGCTGCTGCTGCTCCTGAGCACCTGGTCTGCTAAGGCATTTGCAATCTGAGATCAAGGAGGATCAAGATTGGTAGCCATAGATCGACTTCTCCTCCATAAATCTGTCCAAGCCCTTTTTAAAGCTATGCTTGCCATTGTGCACAGTACAGATTATATTTGCATTAAAGTAAGTTACAACTGCCAGCGTAGACCATGAGAAAAACTCAGTGATGCATTTATTGTCAAAGGCTTTCACGGCCGGATCCAACTGGTTATTGTGGGTTTTCCGGGCTGTGTGGCCATGGTCTGGTAGATCTTGTTCCTAGCGTTTCGCCTGCATCTGTGGCTGGCATCTTCAGAGGTGTATCACGGAGAGAAGTCTGTTACACACTGTGTCACGCTGTGTCAATGGCTTATAAGCTGTTCTATTTTTCTTTTTAAAAAATTTATCAAGGAAAAATCACCCGAACAATTTGATCGATTGGTACGAACATTTCCGCCTCTTGGAGAAGGTTCCCCAAAGCCTGCGTCTGGTGTCTTGAGCAATACTGTCCCACTCGGTGTACCCACTGCAAACCTTCCACGCTCAGGGGCAGATAATACAAATGAAGACAACGAATCTGCTGTGGACGACAGAACAGGTGATCACCTTTTTCCATTGTCATCATGTAAATATTATCTTGAATATTACAAAGAATGAGAATCCTTATAGCTGCAATAAAAATGACTGCTAGGATGTATGTATGTTTAAGTAAAAATTACATACACAGTATTTATGTTTAAGTGAAAATTACATCCGTACAGATAGATATGTAAAGAAATGAATTATGACACAAAAACTTTGAGAATCATATTTAGTAGAATTGTGAAAAGGAAATAATTTCCGTTACCAGAACGGCTTGAATATAGTAATGATGATGGTTGTTCATTGTGCTTATTGAAACAAAATTTGTCCTTAGGTTTCATCCTACTTTATTAGCATATGAATCTGCAGACATTCTTTTTCACTCCAAAATATTTCTTATTGTGTTTTGTATTTCCTTTTAAAGGAGATGAGAAAGAGGAGAGTGAGGGTGAAGAGGAAGGTTCAACAGATGATGATTCAAATGAAGGTAGAAACCTTGGGGACACCACAGATATTTTAAATATGGTGAGTGATCTACCTTTCATTTTATAACTTAAGACTAAATTGTAAGACTTCTTTCCTGTAGTATGATTATCATACAACGTGAAATATCTCCTGAACATTTTCATAGTATCATACTGGTGATTTTAGCAGCTAGAGTGTAAGCAATTCTGAAGCATTCTGAGGTCTTCCAGTAAAATTACTAGACGCAGTACAATCCTAAGATCCCATTTCTGGGAGTAAACCCCATTGAATAGACCTGAGTAGAATTCCGAGTGGACTTGCTTAGGGTTGCTTTCACATAGAAGTAAATCAGATGGTCTTTGTTATCAAATTGCTTTGTTTACAACATATATTGAAACCTCTTTCAGACTCACGTGATGAAACTGGATTCCAGTGACCGGTCATTACAGTTAACACCAGTTCAAAAACAAAAGGTACTACCAATTTACTGGGGACGGGGGGGCGGGGGAGGAGGATTGTGTTTTCTACAACTAAATGCATTGACTTGGAATAATTTGTAAGTCAGCCAATTAAGTACAGTTTTAAAAACAGCTAATCATGTTTTCAGTAACACTTGTTCTATTTTTTAAAAAATCTATATGCTATGGCTGATGTTGCTTCCAGGATAAACTAAAAAATAACATTATGCTGCTCTACGATTCTGCAAAAGTGCTATGGCAAATCATAGAGCCTCAGCTGAATCCTAATATGGCATGCCATCAATGAAAGATTTGCCCCAGAAATGCCACTAGTACAACACTGTCCACCTATGCCCTCTCACCACTAACTGTCAACCCTGCCTAGTTCTGTCTGGGTTTTTGATTCAAGCGCTGTTTTTATGGCATTTCTACACACACACAAAAGTCACCTTTGTACTTCCTATTTGAGAAAATCTTACATTAACTATTATTTTCAAAATGCCACCTGTATGGAAAAAATAAATTAAAATCGAGCAGTTAACTATAATCAGTTAATCAGAACTAGCATTTTCCAGCGATTAATTTCATTTTTGTTGGCTCCAGTGTGTTAGATATTAAACTCATGATTCTATAAAATAATATTTGGAAGTGAACCACCCTGAATTGATACAGCAATAACAAAAATGGCTTATGCTCTAAAGACATGCTGGGAGATCTCTTTGCGCTTTCTGGTCTATTGTGAATTTCCCCCTATTTTCTATACTAAAGTAAAAATAGGTCAAAACAGGAGATATCCTGATAAATAAAAATGGTGCTGTTTATTATACAGTGACAAAACTCTAAAGGAATTTCTATCAGCACCATTTTGTTTGGAAAATCACATGATTATCAAGTACTATCTATGTCTAAGTCAGTGGTGGCGAACCTATGGCACAGGTGCCAGAGGTGGCACTCAGAGCTCTTTCTGTGGGCATGCGTGCACAAAGTTTGTCAGGTGGGGGGCGGAAAATCACCCCCCCACACACACACACATCTAGGCTGGCCTGGGCACGATCTTTTACCTGGGAGCAAGCTTGGTTGCTGGCAATGGGGCTTGCTTCTGAGTAAACCCTCCTAGGGTCGTGATTCACCCATTCAAAATGTTGCACGGTTGCTTCACCAAGCTTACTCCAGAGTAACGCGCGCCTCGGAGCCAACTGTTTTTCTAAACTAAAACCTCAGTATTCAGGTTAAATTGCCGTGTTGGCACTTTGCGATAAATAAGTGGGTTTTGGGTTGCAATTTGGGCACTCGGTCTCGAAAAGGTTCGCCACCATTGGTCTAAGTGGCACTCCATGTTCAGAGCAACACTGCTTGTGGGAGTGATATTGCTTTCACTAGATGTCAGATTTGGTAGATCTTTGGTCTGATTCAGGAAGAACCCCTTATGATCTAGTTTTCATTGTGCATTAACGGCAGAGCTAGGTATGTACTCGTAAGTTTGCTACTATGAAATCAAAGGAACTTTAAGAGTAAATATTTTAGACACAGTTTAACCAAAACTATGCAAAGTTTTAAATATTTAAACATTTTAAAAGGGATAAGATTATTAGCTAACAAGTAAAATTATTTATTTGTCATGGATTCTAATTTTATGATCCTAAACTACTACTGATTGCAAGGGCTTTCCCATGTACTTCAGTGAAGAGGGAAACTCTGTACAAGCAAAAGAATGTGCCTATTGAACTGTTCTCTCCATTGAATATGAGTGGGCAAGTTCTCCATCTGTATTAGATATGTGTGTATGTTAATGCATAAAAAGGAATGGAAATGTTAAATATATATGTGATAAGAATTACTGAATGTTAACGTATCTATTCTAATACAAATGTATTTAATATGGCAAATGAAATCCATTATTTTATGTTCCCTTCATATAGTCTACTTTTACTGTCAAGCTATCCATCTTACTGTTTCACATTCTTATTTGTTTACTTTTTCTATTTGTTCTCATTTGGTTCTTAACGCTCTCTTTTCTTTCTTTTTTCTTTTTTGCTTCTCATACGGAATAGAAGAAAAATAAAAATGTGAAATTGAATAGTTATGGAAGTGTAGAGGATCTTACCCAAGTTCAGGAATGTTTGAAATCGGGTTACGCGTCGCCTCAGGTGGAAACTGAACATTCAAGTTTATTTAGAAAGGAAGAAAAGAGCTGTTACGATGCTTTTGTAAGGAGAATTGAAACTGGTAAGAAAAATGCCAAAAGTAAATCAGAGCAGGTTGTTAACGTTAGCGGACTGAAACCTGACACTCACCAGACTATTAAAGATGAATTTAAACTAGGAAAAAGGAAAAAAAAGGATAAAAATTCTGGTCAGTACCAAGAAGCAGTGCCAGCAACAGGTATGATTGACAACTTGGGGCAGTTATCTGTGGATTTTCAGAAAAACAAAGCAGAGGCTAGGTTAGTAAAATGTGACAAAGATGAAAATATACACGAACAAATGAAAGAAAGCCGTGAAGGACACAAAGGATTCAAAAACAAGGAAAAAATTATGAAACAAATAGCAGTGACTCGGTCGTCATCTTCAAGTGAGGAAACAAATAATGGCTCGGCAACCTGTGTTCTTCAGATGAACCAGTATAATTATGATAAAATGAGGAAAAGAGAAATGGATGTAGACAGCAGAAATATAAAATGGCAAGAGCAACGATATGCCTGTAAAGCAAGTCTTGAAGACATCAGTATGAAAGGGTACAAGGAAAACAAGACAAACGTATCTGATGCATCAGATAAGGATGCTCAAGTAGAAGAAGAAGATGTAGAAAATGAGGACGAGACTGAAAAAGCTAACAATGAGAAAGTTGACAGTGAATTAAATGAGACTGGTGAAGAAAATAAAGAAGATGCCACCATAGCCATTGATAAAAATGATGAAGGTGAAAAACATAAATTGCAATATGGCATTAAGAGGGAGCACAGACTGAAGAAGCACATGAAAGGGAACTTTCAAATAATAAGGTCTGAGAGAAGTGACACGGGAGATGAGGTACAAGAGGAGGAGACGCAGCGTGTAGATGAGAGACTGAAGGAAGACAAAACTGAAAGCAGAGAAGAGAGTGAATTTCTGGAAACAATTAAGGCAGAACAAGAGACTCGATGGGTTGAAGATAAAGACAACGTGAGCAAGGGTGACAAAGACGAAGAAAAGGGGGACAAGAGTAATGAGTGGAGGGGCGAGGAAGATGAAACAAGGGGAGATGATGAAGAAGAAGGAGAAGGGGAGGAAGAGGAAGAGGAGGAAGAAGGGGAAGAAACTGAAGAGGAAGCTGAGGAGGAGGGAGGAATGGAAGAAATTGTGGAAGAAGAAGAAGAAGAAGGGGAGGAGGAAGGCCAAGATGAAGAAGAGACTGACAGCAAAGCAGAAGTGGAAGAAGAAGATGAACAGAATGAGGAGGAGGGGGAGGAAGAAGAAGAAGAAGAAGAAGAGGAAGAAGAAGAGGAAGAAGAAGAGGAAGAAGAAGAGGAAGAAGAAGAACAGGAGGATGAGGAAGAAGAAGAAGAAGTGGAGGAGGAAGAAGAGGAGGAGGTGGAAGTGGAAGAGGAGGAGGAGGAAGAAGAGAGGGAGGAGGAGGAGGAAGGCGAAGAGAAGGATGCAGAAGAGGAGGGAGAAGCAGAGGAAGAAGAGGAGGGGGAGGAGCAGGAGGGGGAAGTGGAAGAGGAGGAGGAGGAGGAGGACCAAAGAGAAGAGGAAGAAAATGAGTATGCAGAACTGGGAGAAGTAAGAAGAAAAACCAAAGTTAATGAATTTCCAGAAAAGAAAAGGGATGAAAAAGAGCCAACGGATCATAAAATCAAAACTTTGAAACATAGTATGGTGTCAAAACAGCATGTTAATGGATTACAGCATTCCCAACAGTTTTGGAATAATGTTTTAGCTCATTATTTGACACTAAAATAGCACTAAAGTGACGCTAAAATAGTGCCGGTTATTTGAAATGGGTGTTTTGTTCAAGAAACTGTTCTTCTATGGCAGTATTTATTTTTTACATTTTATATTTAAAAGTTTGATTAAAAAACGTAAAACACATAAAACATAGTAGGATTTCAAAGGGTTACCTTAAAATCCAGCTTTCTAAAGCACATTATAGGCATTCCTACACTGGTATAAATGTGCCAGTACGAGATGCACGCCACGTTCTCCAACGTAAATCCAAGTGATGTGATTTGCAAGCCACTTTATTTTTAATGTCTCCAATGGTACAATAGTAGTTTTTACTTGTCTGTGTAGTCAGCAAAGCAGTTTTAGTGTAGTGTTAAGCACTCATTAATGATGAAGGGGTTTTTCATCTCGAGGAGTGCCTTTTATAGCAAAAAAAAATTGCTACAGCGTGCCTTTATGAACAAGGCAACTTTATTTTATGGTGAAGCTTTTCTGTCTTTCAAACACTTGTGATTGGTTGCCCTTTCTCTTTCCCAAAGAGAGAGAGAGAGAGAGAGATAAACTTGTGTGTGCAGTTTCTATTACATTGCCTTTGCAGTCTGGGTAGCTCATATGTGCAGCTTTTTGGACTGCACAAAGCAGCGAGGAGATTGTTGTATACGGCCTATGATAGAGCAACATGGAACCATATTGTGTTTATATCAATGCCAGTACCAAAGAAATTGAAACGCAGGTGCATGTATTACAGCAGATCATTAAACGCGCACAGGTAATTCAGCAAGGACTATATTGGGAAATCATTAGCTTTGTAACATGGATGAATGGGTTATCCTCTTCAGCTGAGAGGGCTCTAACAGGAGTTGCTTTTTCAGTTTTTGTGGTAATATCTGTATTTATATTTATTCTAGAGTGCCTATGTTGTTGCAAATTACGTGCCTAAGAAAGCACTAAGGCAGTGATGGCGAACCTATGGCACGAGTGCCAGAGGTGGCACTCAGAGCCTTCTCTGTGGGCATGCGCGCACAGAGTTCATCATGGGCGGGGGCGGATCTAGGCTGGCCTGGGCCGCTGGGCACAACGCCCTGCAGTGAGCAGGGAGGACTGGTGGGTCTGGTGCCTGTGCTCCGGGTGGCTGATGTCGGAGGAGGGGCAGAGGAGGCAGAGATGCTAGAGAGGCGCAGAGCAGTGTGCACGGGACTTGCTGGAGGCTAGAGCAGGCTGGCCCCTGCTCGATCAGGTGGGGCAGAGGCAGAGGGGTGAGATGGAGGTGCTAGAGCAGCGCAGGGCAGAGCGGCGGGTGCACGCAGGACTAAACCTCAGTATTCAGGTTAAATTGCCACGTTGGCACTTTGTGATAAATAAGTGGGTTTTGGGTTGCAATCTGGACACTCGGTCTTGAAAAGGTTTGCCATCACTGCACTAAGGCAATGATCAAAAGAGAGAAGAGGCTCTTTTAAGTACCTCTAAGTATCATATAAGTAAAGGGAAAAAAGTTTTTTTAAACCCATATCCTATTTAGGTAAAAGATTAAAGTATGCTTGTCACCAGTATTCATGTTTTGCTTGCAATTATGTATGCCAGTAAAACAGTTTAATCTGGGACAAACAACTTAATGGGTTTTTTAAAAAAAATATCTCAGGTGGTAATGCATTGGGGCCTGGCGCCTTGCCTGGCTTAAGTTGTTTAATCATAGACGCTACTTCTGTTGGGGTGACTGTAGGCCAATCCATGGGAATATCAGGAGATGGCAGGACTTGAGTTGTAAGGCACACTCTTCAGCACTAAAAGTGTTCTTGTAATGCTGGTACCAGGCCTCAATTGAGATGCCAGCGGACAAGTTGTTATTAATCCTAGAGCTACTGGACACTATTTTCCAGAAAGATCTGGTGTCATTGGAATTGATTGTCTCAAGGGTCTTGAAAGAGGAAGTGGACAATGTTATTTGATTGGTCTTCATTTGGTGCAGTGTTTTCTTAATGATTTTTCTTAAGATTTTTTTAAAGACAAACTGAGACAACAAGCAATAACAAATCACATTACAGACGGGAAGGGAAGGCTCCTGACTTCCATTATGCCAAACATAAACAAAATTAACATTTTCCCACTTGTTGTCTAGTTACAACTATAGAATTGATCCTTCATTATTATTACTAATAAAATTCATTATTTTCTCTGTTGTGTCCTTTTTTGTTCTTGTGTTCTTTAAATCCACAGATCATTAGTTCATTTTTTCTGTTTTTGCGCAAAAATGGGGGTTTCGGGTTATCAATGAATTTAGCTAAGTTCTTTTGTCTAATCAAAAAAATAAACTTAGCCATTTCCATTAATTTCAATATCTGCACAAACCATTTTTCTGTCCAAGATATTGATGAAGTTTTCCATTTTTCCACCTTTAATATTCTTGCTGCTACTGTCATATATAAAAACACAGTTCCATTTTTTCCAGTTGTCCCTATGACCCAAAAGAAAATCCTCTGATTTCATTTGTATATTAGGCGTTAAAATTTTATGGATTGTTGAGTGTATTTATATCCAATTTTTTTAGCTTTATTACAGACTGTAAACATTTTGTTACCGTTTTGTGGATAATTTAAGACACCTGCTGGAGAAAGAAGTTCTGTCATATTAAAGAGTCTTTCTTTCTTTCTTTCTTTCTTTCTTTCTTTCTTTCTTTCTTTCTTTCTTTCTTTCTTTCTTTCTTTCTTTCTTTCTTTCTTTCTTTCTTTCTTTCTTTCTTTCTTTTCTTTCTTTCTTTCTTTCGAGTTTATTTGACCATGATCACAACCAGGGAAAAAAATCTACGGACATAATTCCTAACTAATCAATTACATCTGAGACAATTAAAAATATTTTGATAAATTAACAAATAAATGGGAAATATTTGAAAAGGAGACAAAGGAGATACTTAATAAAAATGGACCAAATGTTCCTAAATATGAAAAGAGATGTCAAAAGATGTTAAGAAACTGAAAAGTTCTATAAAGCAAACATTAGAGAAAATGACAAAGTTGAAGGCCCGGAAGAGAATTTTTAGTAGATATCTAAAAAAGAAAGAGACAATTTAGCTTTTTGGGAATTGAGAAAGATGTGTATCGTGATTATGATCAATCAAATGAAAACCTAAGCTTCTAAGAAAAAATTTCTATGTTATTTTCCTCCCTTGAACCCCTTCAGTTAAACCCAATTTTTTCTTCAACAGGAAATAATAGAGGTAAAAAGGAATTCCTCAAAGGATGAAACATCTTTCAAAGGATGAAAATACAGTGTACCTTTTTTTTTAAAAAAATCATCCTTTTGCCGCATTTGTTCTTTGTTTTTGATGTATTGCAAAGACTACCGCAAAAACAATGGCCTTTAAAACAAACAAACAAACAAACAAACCAGTGCTCACAATAACCTTCTCCCATCTTGTCCATTGTTCTGATATCACAATGTGTGACTCAGGATCAGTAGTGTTGGTTCGGCCCCACCCCGTGGATTTTCTTAGAAGAAAAAGGCAAACTCCAGCTTGCTTCTAGTAAAAAAGAGCTGTGGCGAATATGGGTGAGGAAGTGGGTAAGTGGTGGTTGGATGTGAGGGAGGGCAGAGTGAGGTGTGTGAGGATGAGCTGGATGTGTATGAGAGTATGTGTGTCGTGTGGTAGCAGTGGGTGAGGCGCAGAGAGTGAAAGTTACCTGCGTGTGAGGGGGGGAACGTCTCACATGGCAAAGTATGTGTGTGTTTCGCTTACACTCATATTACCTAACAGTGTTAGCTATTACTGTTTTACAGTATCATCTCTGGCCCATCTCTTGGGCTGGCATTGTAAGGGCATGCCACCAACCCCTCAGGCCAAAGACATGCTGCTGCGAACATTCTAAAATTGACAGTTAAGCCTGCGCCAGCTTCGCAGCCTGAATGCGCCAGGGAAAAGATGTTTTACACTGGCTCCGGGTATGGACTTTTAGGCGATTTGAAGGTCAGTTACACTGCCCATAGCTTGGAAGGGTGTGGTAACTGGGAAAATTTGAGGAATCCCAGGTCTGGCTGTTTTGGCGTTGGGGTATCAGTACAAAAAACACTGTTGCTTCACGGGTTATTGTGGTGAAATGGGGAAAAGAACAAAAGGAGACAAACTTGACCTCTCCCTCCGCTAAGGTGGGTGGGTCATATCCAGATGCTGGAGCCCATATCCGGGATCCTCCCCTCCCTTGTATCACCACCCCGCACTCTCTCCCCTCCTCCTTCTCTTCCCTTGCACTTGCCACCCCTCCCCTCCCTCCTTCCCCTCTCCCTCGTGTGTATGTATGTGTATGTGGTTCACTTCCACTCAAGTTCTCGCCTATGTACTGTTTTCACTGCTCATATCTGGCCATCTGAGCTTGAACATTCTAAACTGCATGAACATTCTAAAGAATTTGACAGCAGAAAGGGCCGAACCCTAGGCAGAAGCCTTCCAGGCCAGGGGACAAAAAAAAAAAACCTGAGTTTGGCCCCAGTGAATGGGCGGCCACCCTCCTACCATGAACAAACAATTATTTTTTGCACCAGTTCACAAAAACACCTCCCACTCCCAGCAAAACATACATGGCTCTCTCCCACGAATTCTTTTCCTAATTTCCTAATCACAACTTAACCCTGAAATTTAGGTTGTTAGCCTGAGAAATAACTCCAAGACCAGTGCAAGTGGGTATTAAGCATGTAAACCTCTCACAAAGCCACCCCCAACAAAACATTTTACCAAACAAATGTCAGCATCATCTCTCTCAAAGAGCACCTCCAGTGGAATCCACCCCCAAACAGCATCACTTTCAATGGTGCTTAAACTAGGGAGCTCAGATTCTTCTTTTAAATCCACCTTGAAGGGAGAATAAGGGTCTCCCAGTTAAACAAAATTGAAAGTGATGCTGTTTGAGAACGATCTCCCACCCTGAAACAACATCACTTTTGAGGGTTGGAGGTTTAGATGAAACAAATACCAGATTCAGCCAGAATCTGACGGCAAATTCAGAGCACATTGTTGGACAGTGTAATCCTGCCCAAATATGAACAGAACTGTGACCATGAGTACAAGGTATTTGGGCTTTTTTTGGGGGGGAGTATTTTTTGAATCATTTTAAGAGTACTAGAGGAGGGCATTTTTAAAAGCTAACAGCTTGCGGATTTCAGGGCATCATCCGGGAAGACACGGCTGCCCACATTACCACACAAGTTTGGTGATGTTTGGTTCAGGGGAAGCAAGTCATGGACGCCCAAATGGAATGCCCCCCAACCCCATTGTTTTTCAATGGGGAGCTAATAGCAAATAGATGGGGCTACCCATTTGAGGGACCATAACCTTGCTCCCCTGAACTATAAACAGTAAACTTGTATGAGGTATCATTAAGAATAGTTACCAGATGATACCCTGAGGAATTTTTAGTGTCACTAGCTTTAAAAAAATACACCTTCCAGGCACCCCAAGAAATTTGCCCAAGGTCTTCTTTGTTTTTTTGCAGTGACTTTTAACCGGTTTAGTAGCCAATGGGGAATTTTCTGAGGCAGGCTGCACATTTCTGAAGATAGAGGCACCAGACTTTTCAAGGAATTGGCTCCAGGAAGCCCTCCTGGTAAAAGCATCCAGGCATAGAGACCTTTGCTTCTGAGGGTTCAATTTTATGGACCCCCAAAAGGCTTATTTTGTTTCCATGCTCCTGCCCATGAAGCATGTGGGCTGAGTTCTCTCAGAACTCTCTCTCAACTCGCCCCTTTACTCCAGAAAGCAAAGCTCACCAAGCTTGGATGCTGTTACCCAAGGCCTCTTGGAGCCACCCTTGAAAGTCTGGCGCCTCTATCTTTCAAAATGTGTGGTCGAGGGTGCTTACACACGCTCAGAAATTCCCCAGAATCTCTCGGAAGCTCTTCAGCAAGTTCTATGGTGGGAAACATTATTTTCCCACCATGGAGACTTCAATAGAGACTTTCTGTTATGCCCAGCTGGCACTGTGTATTGGTAGAGGTTTTCAACAGGAGACCCAATGTGGTGAGTAGTCTTGCTCTGGGTGGGGGCACTAAAAAAGTTTGCCTGGGATGGCCGAATGCTGTGGGCATCAGGTTTGCACCTTCAACTTGGTGCCCTGGCAGCATTTTATAAATTGGTTGGTTCCTTTCAGGAGGGCTCACGCAGCAGCCCTGCAGGAAATGCCCCCACCCAAGAGCAAGACCCCTACCACAGTGCCTCCCATTGAAACCTCTACCACAGAATATCTGGAGCATGGAAACAAAATATATAAGCCACTAGGGGTCCATAAGAATTGAACCCTCAGAAGCAAAGGTCTCTCTATGCCTGGATGCTATTACCAGGAGGGGCCTCCTGAGCCACCTTGAAAGTCTAGTTGCCTCTGTCTTTAAAAATGTGCAGCCTGCCTACACACTCAGAAATTCCCCATTGTGGCTACAATGGAGCAAAATCACTGCAAAACAAAAGAATCCTTGGGCAAATTTCTTGGGGTGCCTGGAAGGTGTATTTTTTAAAGCTAATTGATACCAAAATTTCAGGGAGTATCATCTAGTAACTATTCTTATGATACCTACAAGTTTGGTGAGGAGTTTGGAGTTCAGGGGCACAAAGTTATGGTCCACTCAAATGGGTAGCCCCATCTACTGTTAGCTCCCATTGAAAACAATGGGGACGGGGGCACCACTCTTCAGGAGTCCCATAACTTTGCTTCCCCTGAACCAAACATCCTAAACTGGAGTATGTATCATCAGGTTCAATCTCTGGATGGTACCCTGAAAATTTGGTGTTAACCTAGCCTTAAGAATGCGCCCCTGCAGGCCAAAACAATGAAAAACACTAAAAAATTAAAAATCACACAAACGACCCTGAAATGGTGGCGCCCCCCACGTGACCAAATGGGGGCGCCCGGGACTATAGGGTACCCCCTGTCCCTAGGCAGAAACGCCACTGGGTGACAGTTACACACAGGTAGCTGCATGTCCTTCACCGTGGAGTGTCAGGAAAAAGGCGTTTTACCTGGGCCAGGTGTGAAATTTCAGGTATGTGAACATCTAAAACCACTCTCACCTGGCTGACTACAGTGGCTGGGAATTTTCAGAGGAATTGGCCTAGCAGTTACTGAGTTATACCATCACTAACAAATACATGGTTTGCTTTTTATATATATAGATTATCACCAATAAGAACTTAGCTACTAGTCAGATAATGGATAATAAAAACCGAGTTAAACTTTGCAAAGAATAACATTTATAAAACAAAACTGCCCAAAATATTTCTGCCTGAGATCTTTGCAGTGACTACAACAAATAATGTTCCATAGACTCAATATGGCCATCTCCATTAAGTGTTAGTGTGTTATTTTATTAGTATGTATCACATGCAATTACTTGTTCTCTTACACATTGTTTCAGGCTTCAGGCCTTCAACAGAAAAGTTTAAATAGAAAAATAACTGCGCTGTTTCTTGAGATTCAGCAAGCTGTGACCTTTTGCAACAGAGATAGGAACTCAGGTGCTAGGACAGGGGTCGGGAACCCGCGGCTCACAGCTCTTTTGAGCTCATGGTGCGGCTCCCGGCCCCTTCCTGGCCAGCGTGGGGAATTCCCCCGCCGCTGGAAGAGAAAACAGCGGTGTCGGCCGCCGCTGCCGCACCACCGCCCGCTCCCAAGCAGGGAGCTTGGGGAGAGAAAACAGCGGCGTCGGCTGCTGCCAGGCCGCTGCCCGCTTCCAAGCAGGGAGCTTGGGGACTCCCCCCCGCCACAGAGGCAGGGGGAGAGAAAACAGTGGCGTCAGCCACCGCCGCCCACTCCCAAGCAGGGAGCTTGGGGAATTCCCCCCTCCCCCGCCACAGAGGCGGGGGAGAGAGAAAACAGGGGCGGCGGCTGCTGCTGGGCTGCCAGGCCACCGGGCGCTCCCAAGCAGGGAGCTTGGGGACTCCCCCCCCCACAGAGGCGAGGGAGGGGAGAGAAAACAGTGTTGTCAGCTGCTGCCGGGCTGCCAGGCGCTCCCAAGCAGGGAGCTTGGGGACTCCCCCCCCACAGAGGCGGGGGAGGGGAGAGAAAACAGCGGCGTTGGCTGCCAGGCCACAGCTGGCTTACGCTCCCTGCTCAGTAGGGAGCATGGGGAATTCCCCCCCCCCAAAGGGTGCGGCTCCATGAATTTTCTTTTCCGGGGAAAATGGGTCCAAATGGCTCTTTGAGTGTAAAAGGTTGCCGACCCCTGTGCTAGGAGGAGGCAGTTTCTATCCTGACTCTCCTCTAGTCAACAAGGCCAAGAGGTAGAGCTGCTTTCCATCCAATTAGCCGATGAAATCATGAGTCTGGATACCTGTGAGGAGGGTTTAGCAGCTGATAAGCCCCCACCACTTCATCACATGGTTAGTAACAGAGTTACATAGTTAATTGACTTCACCAGCCATGGATCTGAATAGCAGAGAAGCTATTCTTGCCCCACCATAGCGAATACGCAGGGGGGCAGCGGAACTGCAGATTATGCCCCCCCCCCCACTATTCTCAGAAGTCTCCATTTGTTAATGTCTTGATAGTCCCTGTGAATTGAGGTATAAAGCAAACTGTGCCACTAGAATCTCTCAATTTTAATTTGCTTGAAACAGATTTTGAAATATATTTTTCAGCCTTGCAGACAATATTATTTTGCTGTAGCAGTGCCAAATGGTGCTATTAGTGTTTTGGGGATTTGAACTTAAGTCAGTCTAATGATTTAAAAACAAGATTGGATATTTAATGTTCCTTTGAACAAGTTTAAACTATTTTTAAGTTATTAAAAAACAGGGTTGGATTCAGGCCAAAATGTTCATTTGTGCTAGAGCTCTTGTTACTGCAAGTGTTTACTAGGTTTATGGAAACTAATCCTAATTGCAGCAATGTCATTTTTTTAAAAAATTGTGAAAATTCTTTAAATACTTACCGTATATTCTCGTGTATAAGTCGACCCACATATAAGTCGAGGCACCTAATTTTACCACAAAAAAACTGGGAAAACTTATTGACTCACATATAAGTCGAGGGTGGGAAATGCAGCAACTGGTAAATTTCAAAAATAAAAATAGATACCAATAAAATTACATTAATTGAGGCATCAGTAGGTTAAATGTTTTTGAATATTTATTTCAAAGCAAAACAGTAAACTAGCTCTGTAAGTGGAAAAGGGAGTCAACAAAAACAATATGGTCTCAACAATAACTTGAAAAGTACAAAAACCTTAGCTCAACCAGCAACCAAGCTAAAACACAAGAGTTAAAATCCTTCAAAACTGGATTTTTGGTCAGGGGAGGAATGTTTATGTTAGCAGTGCCAACATTTCAGAGTATCTTTAGGAGGCCCTCCTGATGATACCACCCAGGTTTGGTGAAGTTTGGTTCAAGGGGTCCAAAGTTATGGACCCTCAGAATGTAGCCCCATCTACTATTGGCTCCCATTTGAAACAATGGGGATGGAGGATGGACCCTTTGGAGGTTTGGACCCTTTGAACCAAACTTTACCAAACTTGGGTGGTATCATCAGGAGTGTCACCTGATGATATTCTGAAATTTTGGTGCCACTAGCCTAAAAACTGTGGCCCCTGGTGGCTGACAAAGTAAAAACCCTAAAATATTTTTTAAAATACAGCTGACATGTATAAGTTGAGGGGGGCTTTTTCAGCACAAAAAATGTGCTGAAAAACTCGACTTATACACCAGTATATATGGTACTCAGCTCCTCATATAGGAAATTAATAATTATTATTGTTAAACATGGGAGAAGAAATCTTTTGGGTGTTATGTGATCTGGGCTGGGGTTCCAGTCTACTCTAATATCATTGATGAAGTCAGATATGAATGCGCCATATGATGATTAACTTCTGTTTCTTTTTTTTATAAAAATGGCAAAGTTCTGGTAAATATTTCTGACCAGTAGAAAATGTCGATGTGGAATTTGTGAACCTTTCCTTAATTCTGCTGAACGTAGGCTATAAAACATCTCTCCACTAATGTCATAGGATCCAGATTCATCTGATTCAGAAGAGAGTAGCAGTGGTGGTGAAGATGAAGACTCTGATGAAAAAGAGACAGACAAGGAAGAGGTGGAAGAAAATGCAGCAGAATTTTATGATCAAGCATCCAGAAGTGAGGGACGGAGCAGAAAATCACCCGACAGCACAGAAAGGAATCAAGTGACTGTGGAAACCATAAAGGTAAGTCATTTATTTTCAGTACCGGTAAGTGCTTCTTTTAGAATGCAGAGGAGACTATCCTTTTATCCAATCACTGGTAGTCACATCCAAGAATTAAGCAGCAGCTTTGTAGGTCTGTGATCCAAATAAAATGTCAAATAAAACCTTATAGGTGAATTTTTGAGGTATAAAGTAAACTGTGCCACTAGAATCTCTCAATTTTAATTTGCTTGAAACATATTTTGAAATACAGTTTCAGCCTTTCAGTCAATATTATTTTGCTGTAGCAGTGCCAAATGGTGTTATTAGTGTTTTGGGGATTTGAACTTAAATCATTCTAATTATTTAAAAACAAGATTGGATATTTAATGTTCTTTGAACAAGTTAAACTATTTTTAAGTTATAAGTCAGATGTATTGCATCCCTACCTGTATTTCCGCTTGTGTTCAATCAGTTTCTGGGCACTGTAATACATATGGAGACAAGCAGTGATGGGATCCAAAAATGTTAGTAACAGGTTCCCATGGTGGTGGGATTCAAACTGTGGCGTAGCGCCAATGGGGCTGGGTGGGGCACGACGGGGGCGTGGCCGGGCATTCCTGGATGGGGCATTCCTGGGCGGGGCTGTGGCAAGGACACAGCTGCTGCGCCGGTCCTTGGGTGGGAAACGAATGCATGCACGCGCAGGCTGCCACGCATGCCGGTGCACCTCCTGCTAGACTGCTTCAAGTTCTGCGTGCTACTGCTGAGAGGAGAGGCGTAACTAAGGCAAAAATCACGTGGCAAAATCACCAATTAGTAACCCCCTCTCGGCACACACAAATAATTAGTAACCTACTCTCGGGAACCTGTGAGAACCTGCTGGATCCCACCTCTGGAGACAAGCAGTGGGTGTTGCAAAAGATCTTGTTAAAGCAGAACTGTCCATTTATGTTTCTGTTCGTGCATTCTTGAATGTAAGCCACTGATGTGCCACACTGAAACATTTATGTCTTCATGAATTTTACACTTTCTTGTATATTTGATTTGTAGAAAGAAATGGCCACTCCAGAAGGAGAAATAACTCAGCAAGGTGGGAACAATCATGCTAATTTACCTTTTGACTTTTCACTAACTCATCTTTGTTTTATGAAATGCTAAATAGCTAAATGGGTTTCCTTTCAACAAATGTCAGACAGCTCTTTCTGGATCCAAAGCTGTTATAAACCACAGGTATCTGGGCTTGTGCAGCTCCACCTCAGCTTGTATGATACAGCTCAATATTATGGTGTCTGGTAGGTCTGTTTCACGCAACCACTTTTAATGCATTTCCTGAGCTCCTCTTTTTTCCTTTCAACTGTGGGATGTATCTTCTTTGCTTCAGTGACATAAATGTCATCGTGAAATTGTATTTTCGCAGCATTAATGTTGAAAAAACCTAGGCGGAAGGTCCCAGTTTCGACTCTCAGCATCTCCTTTTAAAATGAAAGAGTCCTGAGACCCTGAAAGGCCCGTCAGAGTGTTATACAGAGTGGCCCATCAGAGTGTTATACAGGCCCGTCAGAGTGTTATACAGAGTCCATGATTGGACTCTGTATAACAGAGCTTTAGGGTTTGTGTTAAAAGTCTTGATTAGATTGGTCTGATGCCCTTAATATTACAGTGAATGCAGAAAAAAAAATGGCATGCCCCTCTGCCCTTGCCACGTTGCCACTGTGGTCTGCTTTGCATCAGAAAAAGAACTGATCACTGCCAATTTTAAATTAGAACGAGAAGCAAAACACTTAAAGTCAACTATATTAACTGCCTAAAATTGCAACCAGTTGCAGGAAACTTTGGCCCTTTCCGCACAGGCCAAATACAGCGCCCTGGGGACGGCAAAAACGCCGTCCCCAGGGAGCTGTTCGCATGGGGGGCTTCACAGTTCGCACGGGCCAAATACAGCGCCCTGGGGACGGCAAAACCGCTGTCCCCAGGGAGCTGTTAGCATGGGCTGCTTCGCAGCCAGGCCACCCTCGCTCCTCCCCAGCGGCGTGAAGCTGCCATTTTTGGAAAATGGCGGCTTCCAGCCACTGCTGTGTGAATGGCAGCGGCTGGAAGGTGCCATCCCTTCCCTCCTTGCCCGATCGACCTACCTTCTCTGCGACCATCACTGAGGCGTCAGCGAGAGCCTGGTGACACATGCCCCGCCCTGCTGACATAGCGAAGATGCGTGCAGGAGACAGGAGGAAGCCCAGCCGCGTCGCCCGAGGCCAGAAGACGGAGTCTACAAAGAAGGTAGGTCGATCGGGCAATGGCGCTTTGCGGTGCCGTCTTCCCTTTCATTACCGGGACCGGTTACGTTATTGAAACTGATTCCGAAGATGTTGAAATTGGCGTCGTAATGCGCCCGACCCAACCCCAACGCGTCGGCCCGTCTTGAAATACGGCCTTTGTTCTACTTGTCATTCAAACTGTTTCTAAGAAAGAAAGAAGAGAATTTGAGAAGCAGATTTTTAAAACCATGAAGACAAACTGTGGAATTTACTATCAGCAGATGTGGTGATGAGTATAGATTAGATAGATGCATGGAAAATAAGTCCATTAGTGTCTGCTAGTCAAGACGTTCTGATTGAGCAACCTTCTGAATAGCATGGCTAGGAAACAGCATTAGAGAAGGACCTCGGCCTCTGTGCTGTTTTTTTGGCTCTCCATGGCAGCTGTTTGTCAGCTGAGTGAAGCTGATGTTGGACCAGATGCATCACTAATCCTATCCAGTAGGGCTGTTATGTTCCGTATGCTTGATATATGTTCTGTCCTATAAAGAATATTAAGATTTATTATGTTGGAAGCATCGCATGGCAGAACGCAAGGAGTTATACACAAAATCAGTGATTACCTAATAAAATCATTGGGTAGGTCTGTATTGCTCTCATATATGGTGTGTTCTTTTAGTTCATCTGACCCTGGCTATATGCCAACTTTTTGCCATCTGGAGGTGCTCTAACTAATGCAGAATAAAATTATTTTCTATGATACAAAGAGCTCAGAAACCTCATTGAGCAGGTTCTGCCATCTAATGCCTGTAAAATGGCTAAGCCAAGCACTTAATATAGCCATCACTATTTAAACCCATTCTTCCATCAGAAGCATCTAAAGTCCAATTAAAAAACAACAACTTAAAATAGTTATGTGCTAAATAACACTAACATTCTTGAAATCTGACTCTGTCATTTCAGTGTAACCCAATATCCCTCGGGCTTTATTATTGTATCTTTGTGGTTGTGTTTTAAATACTTGAAAACACATCTTCTAATGTATTATGTTGTTTTTAGAGGGTGAGAATACAGAGGTTTGTGCCATGAAGAGTTCTTCAGGAGCAGTTACAGACAATAATGCTGACGGCACACATGAAAGACTACTGGGGAAGAGGAAAATGGTAAAATTAAAAAAAAATCATGTATAACTTGACAACAGAAAATGAGAAAACTGTTATTAGTATCTGACACACCTAGGATCAGAGGTGGGATCCAACCAGTTCTCACCACTTCTCTAGAAGTGGTTGCTAATTTTTTCTGAGTGCCGAGAAGGGGTTACTGAAGCAGCCTCCCTGCCCAATAGGGACTGGAGGTGCGTGTGTGCGGCGGCACCACTGTTTGAATCCTACCACCATCGGAACCTGTTATTAAAATTTTTGGATCCCACCACTGCCTAGGACCGTGGTGGCGAACCTTTGGCACTCCAGATGTAATGGACTACAATTCCCATCAGCCCCTGTCAATTGGCTATGCTGGCAGGGGCTGATGGGAATTGTAGTCCATAACATCTGGAGTGCCAAAGGTTCACCACCACTGGCCTAGGATCATGTAAAGAACTTTCCTTCATACGTTTCCCCCCCATCTTTCTTTCTAAATTTTGGTTCATGAAGAAATTCCCATTCTGCATTTTTGGTTAATTAATGCTAAAGTATGAAAATCTGTCCTTGTATAAACGTCATATCCAGTGATGGCAAAAATAAGAATCTACAGGCGTTCTCTGAATGAATGCTCAATTCTGTTTTTCACTATCACCTTCCTGTGAACTGAAATAGTGATGTCTGGGGAGGTTTGTACTACATTAATGCACATTTGAATTGTTCCTTGTCTGTTAGAAACTCAGATAAGAAGTTATAAACATTATCTGACCTGGTTGTACGATCTAGGATTCCAAAGATTTAAAGATTTTTTCAGACATTTAAAGTTTTTTTTTAAACTGCTTTTATTTAGGTAGAATACATTTACAACAGTGTGTTATATACCAAGTAAGTTTTTCTTCTGAAAGCAGAATACTGGTAACCTTTGGCTTGAATATCACTTCGTTTTCTGTGGCTGTAAAAATGTTTTGCAGTCTATTTGGATGTTGTAAACAAACATTTGGTAGCAATTATCATAAAGTGTCATAATCCTTTGTTGTCTGTTACAATAACTAATTAGGAATGTTGCTCTAATTAGGAATGTTGCACCTACCTCACAGGGTGTTTGTTGGAACCGGGTTTGATTCCCAGCTCTGCCGCCTGAGCTGTGGAGACTTATCTGGGGAATTCAGATTAGCCTGTGCACTCCCACACACGCCGGCTGGGTGACCTTGGGCTAGTCACAGCTTCTCGGAGCTCTCTCAGCCCCACCCACCTCACAGGGTGTTTGTTGTGAGGGGGGAAGGGCAAGGAGATTGTAAGCCCCTTTGAGTCTCCTGCAGGAGAGAAAGGGGGGATATAAATCCAAACTCTTCTTCTTCTTCTTTTATCCTACTTCTGTTGACTTCAGTCCTAAGCATAGTTATGTTATTTTAATAACTGATCTTCTACACATTAAGAAGTGTCCCCCTAAATTCAATCAAATATGATTCCAAGGAATCATGGATTAAGCTACAGATATATTTGATCGCTTTACATATGTGTCGATAAATATGTGTAATGTTCTCTAGGCTATTTCCTTCTAAACTGCTCCTGCCCCTCACTGCTCCTGCTTTGGCACTGGTACAACAGAGCTCCTCATATTGAGGGGCCTGCCATCCCCCCTTCTTGGGGTGGGTTTTTAAATTGAGCCTGGACGCCTCTTGTTTAATTTGCTAATTGTTAGCCGCTGTTTTTGTGTATTTTAAGATGTTTTATTGACGGAGCCTATGTTTGTATTTTACCGGATTTGCTCCTTTTTATTGTTTATATATTATGTTGTTCACCGCCCGGAGCCCTTTGGGGATCGGGCGGTATAGAAATTGAATAAATAATAATAATAATAATAATAATAATAATAATAATAATAATAATAATAATAATAATAATAATAAAGTAATGCATATACACAGACCTCAGTTTTTTCAATATTATATCTTCTTTGTGTTTTAGTTTTCTCTCTTTAAACTAAAGTCTTTGCGGCAGAAGAATGCACACAACTGTAATGAAAGCAGCCTTGAAAAGCTACCTCAGAGTGAAGCGGAAACTGGAAAGCAAGCAGGCCTACCTCACAAAGATAGTCAAGATGAAAACCAAAACCATACTGAGCAAAATCAGAAGGAAATGTCACCCACAAATCAGGGTAGAAAGACATCCTCCACGTGTGTAATACTTTAGTACCGAAGTGTCTGTAATGAGAAGTTTGCGTATGTGTGATGGCGGAGGTGACTCGTTTTGCAAGGAAAGACTGCAATTTATACTTGAAAACAATAATGTATGTGCATAATGATTATAGTCCCCCCTCTAAAATTAGCATGTTTGTATTAATATATTTTGGTGGATTCCGCATGGGCCAAAAACAGCGGTGTGAAAACCATTTTCAGACTGTATTCTGTTTACACCATTTTCAGACTGTATTCACGCCGCTGTTTTTGGCCCATGCCGAATCCACCTCTGATTGTGGACCAACTCTCTAGTATTTATTAGTCTTCATAGTTTAGATATTGCAACAATATGCTTATCACAGTCTTGCTGAAACGTTGTGGCCTTAATTCTCAGTGTTTTAATAAAAATATATTTTTATATGTCGAAAGCTAGATTAAGCCATTTTATAAGTTTTCCTGAACAACTTTATCTTTTGAATCTATAACTGTAAATATGCATTGTAAATACTCTTGGTTCAGCAAGAGAACCAGAGGAATGGTTATTTAAAACGTTTATTCTCTAGCATGTTTGTCTTTCATAAAAGAAGCAATAAAATTCATAAATATTGAAGTGTTTTGTCACTTCAGGGACCCGTCTCATCCAGCACACTCTCTTTTTAAACTGCTACCATCTGGCAGACGATACAGGGCCCTCAGAACTAGGACAAAGAGGCTTAGAGACAGCTTCTACTCTAGAGCTGTGGCTATGCTAAACTCCGCTGCTTCATATTGATGTATTTGGGGCTATGTAGGGATGGGTGGAGGATGATGATGTATGTATGAGTGGAGGATGATGATGATGTATGAGTCTGAAATTGCATGAGTCTGAAATTGTATGAGTCTGAAATTGTATGAGTCTGAAATTGTATGAGTCTGAAATTGTATGAGTCTGAAATTGTATGAGTCTGAAATTGTGTGCATCGAGGAATGCTGCTGTAAATTTCGTTGTGCGTGCACAATGACAATAAAATGCTTATGCTTATGCTTATGCTTATGCTTATGCTTAAAAAGTTAGCATGGTCTAACTATGACTCCAACTAAGCAACAGCTTCAACACAGCCTGGGAGTAATATCACCATTAGTACTACCATGACCCTAACTCTCAGCCAGCATATTTGTACCACTGATACCTATACAAGTAGCGGGGAGGAGGGGGGGCAGAGGCGACAAAGCCCATGTAAGTCAGTGGAATTATGCAATTGACTACACTACAAGACAGTTAAGAACATAAGAACATAAGAACAAGCCAGCTGGATCAGACCAGAGTCCATCTAGTCCAGCTCTCTGCTACTCGCAGTGGCCCACCAGGTGCCTTTGGGAGCTCACGTGCAGGAGGTGAAAGCAATGGCCTTAAGAACATAAGAACTAGTCTGCTGGATCAGACCAGAGTCCATCTAGTCCAGCTCTCTGCTACTCGCAGTGGCCCACCAGGTGCCTTTGGGAGCTCACGTGCAGGAGGTGAACGCCAATGGCCTTAAGAACATAGAGCAGCCTGGATCAGACCAGGAGTCCATCTAGTCCAGCTCTCTGCTGCTACTGCAGTGGCCCACCAGGTGCCTTTGGGAGCTCGCGTGCAGGAGGTGAGCGCGGCTGGCCTTAAGAACATAAGAACTAGCCTGCTGGATCAGACCAGAGTCCATCTAGTCCAGCTCTCTGCTACTCGCAGTGGCCCACCAGGTGCCTTTGGGAGCTCACGTGCAGGAGGTGAAGAGCGCCCGATAGCTATGGGCAAGAGCAGCCTGCTGGATCAGACCAGAGTCCATCAGTCCAGCTCTGCTGCCTGCGCCAGTGGCCCACCAGGTGCCTTTGGGGAGCTCGATGCAGGAGGTGAGCGCCAATGGCCCTTAGAACATAAGAACTAGCCTGCTGGATCAGACCGAGTCCATCTAGTCCAGCTCCTGCTACTTCGCGGTACGGCTGGAGTGCCTTCGGGAGCTCGCGTGCAGGAGGTGAAGCGCAATGGCCTTAAGAACATAAGAACTGATCTGCTGGATCAGACCAGAGTCATCTAGTCCAGCTCTCTGCTACGCGGTGGCCACCAGGTGCCTTTGGGGAGCTCCGCGTGCGGAGGCGGTGAAGCATGTGGCCTTAAGAACATAAGAACTAGCCTGCTGGATCAGACCGGGGTAAAATGGTCAGCTCTACCTTCGCCAGTGGCCCACACCAGGGTGCCTTTGGGAGAAGCTCCGCGTGCAGGAGGTGAGCGCCAATGGCCTTAAGAACATAAGAACTAGCCTGCTGGATCAGACCAGAGTCCATCTGGTCAGCTCTCTGCTACTGCCAGTGGCCCACCAGGTGCCTTTGGGGAGCTCCGTGCAGGAGGTGAAGCGCAATGGCCTTAGAACATAGAGCAGCCTGGATAGACCAGGGAATCCATCCTAGTCAGCTCTCTGCTGCACTGCGCGGTGGCCCACCAGGTGCCTTTGGGGAGCTCGCGTTGCAGAGGTGAGCACTTAATGGCACTTAGAACATAATAAGAACTAGCCTGCTGGATCAGACCAGAGTCCATCTAGTCCCAGCTCTCTGCTACTTTCGCCCAGTGGCCCACCAGGTGCCTTTGGGGAGCTCCCGCGTGCAGGAGGTTGAGGCGCCAATGGCCTTAAGAACATAAGAACTGGTCTGCTGGATCAGACCAGAGTCCGTCGGTAAAAGCTCTCTGCTGCCAGCAGTGGCCCACCAGGTGCCTTTGGGAGCTCCGTGCAGGAGGTGAAGCCTTAATGGCGCCAGAACATAAGAACTAGCCTGCTGGATCAGACCAGAGTCCCATCTGGTCCAGCTCTCTGCTACTGCGCGGTGGCCCACCAGGTGCCTTTGGGGAGCTCACGTGCAGGAGGTGACGCCAATGGCCTTAAGAACATAAGAACGAGCCTGCTGGATCAGACCAGGTCCATCTAGTCCAGCTCTCTGCTACTCGCAGTGGCCACCAGGTGCCTTTGGGGCTCCGCGTGCAGGAGGTGAGCGCCAATGGCCTTAAGAACATAAGAACTAGCCTGCTGGATCCAGACCAGAGTCCATCTAGTCAGCTCTCTGCTACTGCGCCAGTGGCCCACCAGGTGCCTTTGGGAGACTCCGCACGTGCAGGAGGTGACATATGGCCGCCCAGAACATAGAACTAGCCTGCTGGATCAGACCAGAGTCCATCTAGTCCAGCTCTCTGCTGCCTTGCTGCACCGCAGTGGCCCACCAGGGTGCCTTTAAGGAGCTCCGTGCAGGAGGTGAGCGCCAATGGCCTTAAGAACATAGAACTAGTCTGCTGGATCAGACCAGAGTCCATCTAGTCCAGCTCTGCTGCTACGCGGTGGCCCACCAGGTGCCTTTGCGGAACTCCGCACGTGCAGGAGGTGGCAAGCATGGGGTCGTGAAGAACGATCTGGCGGATGTCAGACCAGAGTCCATCTAGTCCAGCTCTCTGCTACTGCGCAGTGGCCCACCAGGTGCCTTTGGAGCTCCGCGCGTGCAGGAGGTGAAGCGCAATGGCCTTAAGAACATAAGAACTAGCCTGCTGGATCAGGCAGAGTCCATCTGGTCAGCTCTCTGCTACCACGCAGTGGCCCACCAGGCACAGGAGCTCCGCGTGCAGGAGGTGAGCGCCCAATGGCTTGTAGAACATAAGAACTAGCCTGCTGGATCAGACCAGGAGTCCATCTAAATTCGGCTCTGCTACTACTTGGTACCCAGGTGCGCTTTGGGAGCTCCGCGTGCAGGAGGTGAGCGCAATGGCCTTAGAACATAAGAACTAGCCTGCTGGATCAGCCAGAGTCATCTAGTCCAGCTCTCACCACTTTCGCAGTGGCCCACCAGGTGCCTTTGGGAGCTCACGTGCAGGAGAGGTGAAAGCGCGCCAATGGCCTTAAGAACATAAGAACAGCCTGCTGGGGATCCAGACCAGGGAGTCCATCTAGTCCAGCTCTGCTACTCGCGGTGGCCCACCACCAGGTGCCTTTGGGGAGCTCACGTGCAGGGAGGAGGTGAGCGCGCCAATCAGCCTTAAAAGGGTATAGAACTAGTCTGCTGGATCAGACCAGAGTCCATCTAGTCAGCTCTCAACACTTTCGCAGTGGCCCACCAGGTGCCTTTGGAGACTCCCACGTGCAGGAGGTGAGAGCATAATGGCAGAACATAGAACTAGCCTGCTGGATCAGACCAGAGTCCATCTGAGTCCAGCTCTCTGCTACTGCGCGGTGGCCCACCAGGTGCCTTTGGGAGCTCCGCGTGCAGGAGGTGAGGCGCCAATGGCCTTAGAACATAAGGGAGCAACCTGCTGGATCAGACCAGAATTATAGTCCAGCTCTCTGCCTGCCGCGGGGCCCACCAGGTGCCTTTGGGGAGCTCCGCGTGCAGGAGGGTGAGCGCCCAATGGCCTTAAGAACATAAGAACTTAGTCTGCTGGATCCAGACCAGGAGTCCATCTAGTCAGCTCTCACCCACTTTGCCTAGCGGGGCCCACCAGGTGCCTTTGGGGGAGCTCCGCATTGGAGGTGAGCGCCCAATGGCCTTAAGAACATAAGAACTAGCCTGCTGGATCAGACCAGTCCATCTAGTCAGCTCTCTGCTACTTTTCGCGAGGGCCACCAGGTGCCTTTGGGGAGCTCTGCACAGGAGGTGACGCCAATGGCCTTAAGAACATAAGAACTAGCCTGCTGGATCAGACCAGTCCATCTAGTCCAGCTCTCTGCTACTCGCAGTGGCCCACCAGGTGCCTTTGGGGAGCTCCCGTGCAGGAGATTGACGCCCAATGGCCTTAAGAACATAAGAACTAGCCTGCTGGATCAGACCAAGTCCATCTAGTCCAGCTCTCTGCTGCCTGCTTGAGGGGCCCACCAGGTGCCTTTGGGAGCTCCGCGTGCAGGAGGTGAGCATGGCCTTAAGAACATAAGAACAGCCTGCTGGATCGGGCCAAGAGTCCATCTAGTCAGCTCTCTGCTACTATGAGTAGCCTTGAGTGCCTTTGGGAGCTCCGTGCAGGAGGTGAAAGCAATATTGGGAACATAAGAACTAGCTACATGGATCAGACCAGGAATCCATCTAGTCCAGCTCTCTGCTACTCACGAGGCCCACCAGGTGCCTTTGGGGAGCTCACGTGCAGAGGTGAGAGCCTTAATGGCCTTAGAACATAAGAACTAGCCTGCTGGATCAGACCAGAGTCCATCTGGTCCAGCTCTCTGCTGCACAAGTGGCCCTTAAGGTGCCTTTGGGAGCTCCGTGCAGGAGGTGTGAAAGCAATGGCCTTAAGAACATAAGAACTAGCCTGCTGGATCAGACCAGAGTCCATCTAGTCCCAGCTCTCTGCTACTGCGCGGTGGCCCACCAGGTGCCTTTGAACTCACGTGCAGGAGGTGAGCGCCAATGGCCTTAAGAGCAGAACTAGCCTGCTGGATCAGACCAGAGTCCATCTAGTCAGCTCTCTGCTGCTAGCAGTGGCCACAGGTGCCTTTGGGGCTCACGTGCAGGAGGTGAGAGCGCAATGGCCTTAAGAACATAAGAACTAGCCTGCTGGATCAGACCAGAGTCCATCTAGTCCAGCTCCTGCCTGGCTGCACCATGGTGGCCCACCAGCAGGTGCCTTTGGGAGCTCCGTGCGGGAGGTGAGCGCCCAATGGCCTTAAGAACATAAGAACTTAGTCTGCTGGATCAGACCAGAGTCCATCTAGTCAGCTCTCTGCCTTTCGCAGTGGCCCACCAGGTGCCTTTGGGAGCTCACGTTGCAGGAGGTGGCATGGCGTGACGCCAGAACATGGGAGCAGCCTGCTGGATCAGACCAGAGTCCATCTGGTCCAGCACTCTGCTACTACTTGGTGGCCACCAGGTGCCTTTGGGAGCTCCGCGTGCAGGAGGTGACGCGTGGCCTTAAGAACATAGAACCTGCTGGATCCAGACCAGGTCCCATCTAGTCCAGCTCTCTGCTGCACCATGATGGCCCACCAGGTGCCTTTGGGGAGCTCCGTGCGGGAGGTGAGCACTTAATGGCCTTAAGAACATAAGGAGAACTAGCCTGCTGGATTGGGCCAGAGTCCATCTGAGTCCCGGCTCTCTGCTACTGCAGTGGCCCACCAGGGTGCCTTTGGGAGCTCACGTGCAGGAGGTGAGCGCCAATGGCAGCAGAACATAAGAGCAGCCTGCGGATCAGACCAGAGTCCATCTAGTCCAGCTCTCTGCTACCTACGCATTTGGCACCAGGTGCCTTTGGGAGCTCACGTTGCGGGAGGTGAGCATGTGGCCTTAGAACATAAGAAGAACTAGTCTGCTGGATCAGACCAGAGTCCATCTAGTCAGCTCTCTGCTACTGCAGTGGCCCACCAGGTGCCTTTGGGAGCTCACGTGCAGAGGAGGTGAAGCGCCCAATGAAGCCCTTAAGAACATAAGAACTAGCCTGCTGGATCCAGACCAGAGTCCATCTAGTCCAGCTCTCTGCTACTCGCAGGGGGGCCCTGAGGTGCACTTTGGGAGCTCACGTGCAAGGAGGTGAGGCGCAATGGCCTTAAGAACATAAGAACTTAACCTGCTGGATCAGACCAGAGTCCCATCCTAGTCAGCTCTCTGCTACTGCAGGGGCCCACCAGGTGCCTTTGGGAGCTCACGTGCAGGAGGTGAGCATAATGGCCTTAAGAACATAAAACTAGCCTGCTGGATCAGACCAGAGTCCCATCTAGTCCAGCTCTCTGCTACACGCAGTGGCCCACCAGGTGCCTTTGGGAGCTCACGTGCAGAGGTGAGCAGCCCTTAAGAACATAAGAACTAGCCTGCTGGATCAGACCAGGAGTCCATCTAGTCCAGCTCTCTGCTACTGCATGGGGGGCCCACCAGGTGCCTTTGGGAGCTCACGTGCAGGAGGTGAAGCGCCAATGGCCTTAAGAACATAAGGCAGCGCGGATCAGACCAGAGTCCATCTAGTCCAGCTCTGCTACTTGCAGTGAAGCTACACCAGGTGCCTTTGGGAGCTCACGTGCAGGAGGTGTGACGCCAATGGCCTTAAGAACATGAGTAGCCTGCTGGATCAGACCAGAGTCCATCTAGTCCAGCTCTCTGCTACTACGCGGGGGCCACCAGAGTGCCTTTGGAGCTCTCACGTGCAGGAGGAATTGAAGCATGTGCGGCCTTAAGAACATAAGAACTAGCCTGCTGGATCAGACCAGGTCCATCTAGTCAGCTCTCTGCTACTGCGCAGTGATGGCCCACCAGGTGCCTTTGGGAGCTCACGTGCAGGAGGTGAAAGCAATGGCCTTAAGAACATAGAGAACCCTAGCCTGCGGACCAGACCAGAGTCCATGGTCCAGCTCTCTGCTACTCGCAGTGGCCCACCAGGTGCCTTTGGGAGCTCACGTGCAGAGGTGAAGCGCCAGCCTTAAGAACATAAGAACTAGCCTGCTGGATCAGACCGGTCATCCTGGTCAGCTCTGCTGCTACTAAAGAGGTGTACACCAGGTGCCTTTGGGGCTCACGTTGCGGAGGTGAAAGCAATGGCCTTAAGAACTAGAACTAGCCTGCTGGATCAGACCAGAGTCCATCTAGTCCAGCTCTCTGCTACTCACAGTGGCCCACCAGGTGCCTTTGGGAGCTCCGGTACAGGAGGTGAGCATAATGGCAGAGTACATAGAACAGCCCTGCTGGATCAGACCAGAGTCCATCTAGTCCAGCTCTCTGCTACTCGCAGTGGCCCACCAGGTGCCTTTGGGAGCTCACGTGCAGGAGGTGAAAGCAATGGCCTTCTGCGGCTGCTGCTCCCGAGCACCTGGTCTGTTAAGGCATTTGCAATCTCAGATCAAAGAGGATCAAGATTGGTAGCCATAAATCGACTTCTCCTCCATAAATCTGTCCAAGCCCCTTTTCAAGCTATCCAGGTGAGTGGCCATCACCACCTCCTGTGGCAGCCTATTCCAAACACCAATCACACGTTGCGTGAAGAAGTGCCCCCTGGCTTTAGTTCCTTAAATAAATGTTTGAAAGAAAAAAACTGATCAGAAAATATTTCTAAAACCAAGAAATGTTGTTGAATGCACTGAAGAGGTATGTCTCTGAAATGTTATTGTCAGGTCCATGCCTGTCAGTGTTCAGATGTCTTGCTGTGTGGAGATTGCAAATGTTCCTGTAAATGCTTTCCGGTTTCCCTCTCCCCTCCCTGGCAATTCCCTGGCGCCTCCTGCGAGAAGGTGCGAACGTTCCCAGGTTTCTTGAAGCTCTGTAGTGCAAATGTCATGCTCTCTCTTTGAAACCCATTTGGTGGGAATCAAATGGGGGGGGGGGGAGAGATTGAAGGATATAATTGCGGGATCTAAGCGGAGAGCTTAGATTCAGCTTCCTCTGTTACTCTACGTGTTGTAGAAATAAACTGCTTTGGGACTTTCCTACGGTCTGTTATTTCCACGTTCGAGAGCCTGACAGTTATCACCTATGCACCTATCACATATAACATCCCTCAGCTATGCATATGGATCTAAAATTAAGTTGAATAAATTAATTACATTAAAGTGTATGTTGTACGATCACAAACAATGCA
The DNA here is from genome assembly GCF_021028975.2 of Sphaerodactylus townsendi. Taxonomy (NCBI): domain Eukaryota; kingdom Metazoa; phylum Chordata; class Lepidosauria; order Squamata; family Sphaerodactylidae; genus Sphaerodactylus; species Sphaerodactylus townsendi. Next base: position 11,325,236 of record NC_059430.1, read on the forward strand.
ATGCTAAGCGTTGTCTCTGATGGCTTAGAATGGCAGGTAAGCTCTCTATACTGCTGGATGAGATGCTAGACATGCCGAGATGCACCAGCCTGTCCAGGCCCCAATCTGGGAGGGTGGGAATTGCTGTCAGGAAGCAGTGGGACCTTATGCTATTGGAAATGCCTTCCCCGAGGCACTTACCCTGGCAGACCGGCAAATTTGCTGGTGAGCAGCTGCCGTGGCCCACTGAGACCTGGATGCAACACAGAGCACCACGTCAGCACCTCCGCACCACCATCGGTGTAGCAGGGACATTCCAGAAGTGTGGCCGAGGGTGGAGCCAACCTTAGTTGGCCTCGACCCCCACTTTGCCTCTGGATGTGTGGCGGAAGAAAGTAGATTCCTTTGAAATGTGTTGGAAGAGAGTTATGGATACCGTGGATGGCCAAAAAACTAAAACAAAACCATATAAATAGATTCTAGATCAAATCAAGCCTGAACTGTTCCTAGAAGTTAAAATAACTAAACTAAGGCTGTAGAACTTTGGCCATAGAATGGCCCTGAATGGCCCGTAGAGTGGCCCTGAATATAAGTGTCACTAGAAAAGACAATAATACTAGGAACATAAGAACATAAGAACTAGCCTGCTGGATCAGACCAGAGTCCATCTAGTCCAGCACTCTGCTACTCGCAGTGGCCCACCAGGTGCCTTTGGGAGCTCACATGCAGGATGTGAAAGCAATGGCCTTCTGCTGCGGCTGCTGCTCCCAAGCACCTGGACTGTTAAGGCATTTGCAATCTCAGATCAAAGAGGATCAAGATTGGGAGCCATAAATCGACTTCTCCTCCATAAATCTGTCCAAGCCCTTTCTAAAGCTATCCAGGTTTGTGGCCATCACCACCTCCTGTGGCAGCATATTCCAAACACCAATCACACGTTGCGTGAAGAAGTGTTTCCTTTTATTAGTCCTAATTCTTCCCCCCAGCATTTTCAATGGTTCCTCCCTGGTTCTAGTATTGTGAGAAAGAGAGAAAAATTTCTCTATGTCAACATTTTCTCTCTGTCAACATCCCCTTAGACTCTTTCTTAAAGATTGGTGTGACATTGGCCATCTTCCAGTCTTCAGGGATGGAGGCAGATTTCAGGGATAAGTTGCATATTAAAGTGAGAAGATCAGCAATTTCATGCTTGAGCTCTTTAAGAACTCTTGGGTGAATGCAATCTGGGTCAGGGGATTTGGTAGCATTTAGTTTAACAATGGCTGCCAGAACTTCTTCCTTGTTTACCACTATCTTCGCTTTAGTTCCTCAGTTCACCTCCTAAGAAGCTTAGTTCAGGTGCAGGAATTTTCCTCACCTCCTCTTGGGTGAAGACATATGCAAAAAAATTCATTCAGCTTCTCTGCAATCTCCCTGTCATCTTTTGTTCATCATCTAACGGGCCTACCGCTTCCCTAGCTGGCTTCCTTCTTTTGATGTACTTGAAGAACTGTTTGTTGCTGGTCTTGATGTTCGCAGCCATGCGTTCCTCATAATCCTTTTTTGCCTCCCTTACAGCTAACTTGCTTCTCTTTTGCCACCATTTGTGTACTCTCTGGTATTCCATTTTCGTCCTTTACATCTGTGAAGAGATTATAAGCGCAGAAGGAAAAGAGTGAAAGAGTGAAAGAAAGAAACAGCAAGTGATAGAAGGTGAGAGCAATAAAGAAAATATAAGAGAAAGGGGAAAAGATTTTGGATTCATAAAGGAAAGATAAACTTTTCTTTCCCTCCATTATTTTTCCTTATAATGGAGAGATGGCAACCATAAAGCTGCTGACCAAAGAAATCATGCAGGCCTCCAGACCTGTTCTTTCACTAATAATGCTAACTCAATGCTGTAAATAAGCTCCAAAGATGCCTCTTTGTTCACAGTTATAACAAAATGTGCAAACTAAACTGTTTTGAGAATCCTGATGTACCCAGAAGAGACTTTAAAGTTGCCCTCTTCCTAAAACAATAGAAAGGCTCTATGGGAATGATCAAACACCTTGTTTAAGGAACAGGGCAACAAGAAACATTAATGATAAGAGGAAACAAAGGGTTTCTAGTTCACTTTTACGTCCAAAGGGTGAAATGCTTGATGTAAGCCCCCATGCCCAGAATGGGTTGACTCCAGTAAGGGGAGGTGGAGACTTCGGAGCAGCAGAGAGGCAGAAAGAGCTCTTTGCAGAAGAACAAGGCTACCAGACTTCAGGACCTTGATTTCTATAAAGCCACTTAACTTACCTTGTTAAAGGTAATTTCCAATATTGTTGGGAACTACTGGGAAGGGTAGTTGTTGTTTTGCTGTGTTGTAAAGGTTGGAGTTTATTGTTTCAGGGTTTCTTTTGTGTTTGTAATGGGTGAGAGTTCTCCTGGAGACCTTCATCATGTTGCAACCTGTTCATCAAGCCCTTGGAGTCCTTTCAGGAGCCAACCCAATCCTTGCAAAAGAAGAAATTGGACTTTAGCAATATCCAGTAGACTGTAAATAGAAAGGACTTGAAATGCAACCTCCGAACAGGACCTTTGAATTGTAGCGTTAAATGTTGATGTTTTAAAAGTGTTAATTGTAAAGAAAAGTAAACCATTTTGTTGTTTAAATTTGGTTCTTTGCAACTCATTCCAGGTTCTGCCCCACAGAACCCACAGTTAGAGGTTACACTGACATCTTCCAATGGGTACTTTGGACAACCCCCAAAATACTGTGGGAACAGGGAAAATCTCCACCTTTTGTAGGATTGATTGATGATGTGGGCATTTTGGGGTGTAAACTTTGCTGCCTGTCATTAATACTATAAAAGTGAGAACACACTGCCATTTTGCGTGAGCTCCCCTGATCCTGTCTCTGCTTGCAGTTGGCTAATAAAGTTTTTCAGAACTTTATTTTATTTCGACTTGAGCTTCTTTTAAGCTTTTACTATTTAAACCGTTACCCTGTAGTAACAAGATTGCATGCTGGGAGGAATTTTCAGGGATGAACATTCTATCTGCGGCAGTTAGGCCGCCAAGGTAAGTCCTCACACTAAGGGGGGTTGAAAAAAAAAAAGCTCTCTGGATATAGAGGTGTGTAGTTATGTCAGAACAGATTTTTTGCGGTTCAGCTTGAACCAGAAACGTGAAACAAATGAACTGTAACTAAAAGAGTTACTTAGTTTAGCGTGTACGGTAACAAACCCAAGCTTCAGATACATTATTTTGCTTTTGCTTGTTTCTTGAGGAATATTTTACCTCTAAATGAAAGATTTTTTAAAAATTGGCTCTGCGTGCTTTGTGTCAACCAAATCAGAATCCACGCAGTAGCAGAGAGTGCCTCTTGCTCTACTTGGCAGCAGCGAGCGTGATTGGGTTTACACTGAGCAGCTGTTTGGCAAGCAAAGGATTGATTTCGTGTTCAGCTAGCATGGAAGGTCAGAGTTCCGATTCATGCATGCAGGAGAGGATGGCCCAGTGGTGAGACCACGCCAGCCAACCTCACAGAACAGGCAGATGGCAGAGCTGCAGGTCACCCTAGCAGGCAATTGGCCGTGCTGGCAGGGGCTGATGGGATTTGTAGTCCACGAACATCTGGAGCGCTGCAGATCGCAGACCCCTGCTAGAGCACAGGTGTCAAACTTGCGGCCCTCCAGATGTTATGGACTGCAATTCCCATCATCACCTGCCAGCATAACTGTAGTCCACAACATCTGGAGGGCCACAAGTTTGACACCTATGTGCTAGAGCAGGGGTCTGCAACCTGCGGCTCTCCAGATGTTCATGGACTACAATTCCCATCAGCCCCTGCCACCATGGCCAATTGGCCATGGTGGCTGATAATGGCTTGAAACGTGTAATCCATGAACATCTGGAGAACGCGCTGCAGTTCGTTCTAGGCTGTGCTAGAGGATTTCAGAAGGAGCATAGTAGTAACTTCAGATGAGCCAGGAGCAAGTGATGAACTGGTAGCCCAGGAAACAGCTGCTTTTCAAGTGAGAGGCTGATAACCTTCGGTGATGATGGTGGTGAGAGGCCAGGCATGCACTCCAGAGAACCATCAGCAATCAGAGGAGCCAGACAGGACGGCCTAGAGATGGCAGATTCATCAGTGCCGACTAGCACAGAGGGATGGATGAAAATGCTTCAAACCTTTATGCGGACTAAGCAGACCACCACGAACCTGTTAGTACAGGACAGGCTGAGAGAGGCAAACGCAGCACGGCTGAAAAAAAAACGGTTTCCTCGGTACCAAGCTGGTGAGTCTGTAGAAAGCTTTTTGGCATTGCCGTTTGAGGGAAGTAACTGATGACCCTCCCAGCCATAAGCCCCGAATAATCACGCGACAACTTTGAGAGTTTTTGTGTATGGAAAAAAAGGTTGGCCACAGCCATTTTATTAACATATTGGTTCAAGGTAAATGAAGCGTCAGGCGCAGCACGGGGGTCTGATCTGATCTCTGTGTGCTGGGCTGGGCTGGGCTGGGCAGCCCAAGAGCCCAAAATCTGACTTCTTCTGAGGTAACAAAATCTTCTTTTCTGTCCTTGTGGGGACACTGAAGTAGCAGTACGTTTCCCCACCCCATTTGAACCTGCAACAGCTTCTCAAGATAGCTGTGGTGAAGGCGGCAGCACCCACCAGAGGAAGATGGTAATTATCTAGGGGTACAGGAGGAGGATTTGCAAAAGGCAAGCAACTTGAGCCCTGTCAGCTTAATTTTACACAAGCAAGGGAAGCGGCTTTAGATTATCTCTCGTAGTTCTGTTCATGCTATTACATTCTACTCATGATACTCTCTCTGTGTGTGTGTGTGTGTGTGTGTGTGTGTGTTGGGGGGGATGAGGAATTCTAATTTCAAGGAAAATATAAGAAAAACTTCAGAAAAATTTCACTTGTATGTTCAGCTACATTCAAAGAGTTAAAAGCCGGGTCCACAGCAGGTATCAAGCTGGAACCAATGTGTTGTGTGTTTTTGTCCTACTAGTGGCTTTGCTATTTGAAGATGATAGCGCTTCAATGCGGTTTTGTTTTCTGCCATGGGGGATGCAATTAGCTACAATAGGTCTCATACACTGTGTCTTTATTCCAGACTAAAAAGGCAGGAATGCTAACAATAGGCAAACGTATTTTTTTTAAGCAGCATCTACCTTTACTACTTTCTGGATTGCTTTCAGTCCATTTCGTGTTCTTTCTTTCTACTACAGATGGTCTCAGTCTCTAAGCCAGTGATTTTCAACCAGGGTTCCGTGGTACCCTGGGGTACCGTGAGCATGTCCCAGGGGTACCGTGGCAATGCTAACCCCTCACTTTGTGAATTGTCTCTCCTGCCGGCGCCAGCAAGGACATGGAGCTGGCTCAGGGCAGGGCCTGCCACAAGGTCAGCAGCCTACTTTTGCCTGCTCCACTGTTCTTCCGCTTCACCCTGGGAGGGGAAGGTGGGAATTAGTGCAAGCAGCTGGGGGCACTGGGAGGTGGGGGGGGGGGGGGGGGGGGGGGATGGGCAGAAGGGTTCCTGTGGGCTCTTAGAGATAAGTGAAGAGTGAGGTCAAGGGTACCCGTGACATGCAAAAAAAGCAAGTTGGTAAAACACTCGCTCTAAGCATTTTAATTTTCAAAGAGCAGAAAGAAAAAAAAAAGAGGCTAGAATGGAGTTGTTTGTAGTCTCATGTGACTGTTGTGTTTCCTTGTAAGAAACAATTTCAAGTCTAGTTTTGAGATTTCCAGTTCACAAAGAACTATGTCCTTGTATGGGAAAGGGAGAAGCCATGAAATGAGACAGGATGTGTGGTAACTGACTTTTCTTTTGGTAGTGACACATCAGTTGTGCTTTAAAAAATGCTGTAGCTGTGGGCATTCACAAAGTATTTGGGTGCTGTGTGTGTGGTTTCGGGCGCTGTCTGGTCCGTGTTCTAGCAACATTCTCTCTGACAGCGTTTATACCTGTATCTGTGGCTGGCAGCATCTTGGGAGATCCTTCAGAGGAGGATGCAGGCTAAATGTCAGGTAAGCGACATGCTGTCATGGCATCTTTCAGCAAGTAACCACACTATTTCCAGCTATTCCGGCGCGTAAAGCCTTCGACAATACATTCTCGTATTCTTTATTGTTCTGTTCAATGTCCTTTGACAGCGCAGTCAGACTGTCTGAAAGAGAATGGGATAAGTAGATTGAGAAATGCCACAGAATGCTTTATGAAGCCGACACCAGGCGCCCCCTGCCCCCTCTTTCAGCATTTCCTCTCCTCCCCTTTGGTACAAAATTGATTTATTGAGATCAAGCACAGAAGCCCTCTATAACAAGAACTCCCTGGGCTTTTATCTTCCAGATAACTACCACCACCCACAATAAAGAGGGCTCCAACTGGCCAGGCGGCCTCAGTGGCTTTGTGGCGCACGAATCCCTAGGCAGTATTTAGAAGTGGCAGTGTCCCTTACTCTGAATCTGAATTTATTTCCAAGCAAAGGCCAGTGGGTCTAATTAGTGTGTTCTTTGTTTTCAAGTAAGGGGTCTCCAGGCTGGACCCCAGGTTATGTTGGGCAATGAGAAGTCATCACACTGCTCTGTTGCTGTTTGTTCTCAAATTCATGTAATTTCAGATGCATTTCCCTTTCCAAAGATATATGGTTTTGCCTAGTGGATTCTTGACCAGGGTGGTAGTTTTATTCTCTTGCTTTAGGTAAGAACATAAGAACATAAGAACAAGCCAGCTGGATCAGACCAGAGTCCATCTAGTCCAGCACTCTGCTACTCGCAGTGGCCCACCAGGTGCCATTGGGAGCTCACGTGCAGGATGTGAACACAATGGCCTTCTGCTGCTGCTTGCCCGAAAGCACCTGGATGCTGCTAAAACATTTTTGGTGCAATCTGAGATCAAGGAGGATCAAGATTGGGACGCCATGGAATCGGAACTTCTCCTCCCATCAATCTGTCCAAAAGCCCCTTTTAAAGCTATCGGGTTAGTGGCCATCACCACCCTCCTCTGGCTGGCAGCATATATTCCGGCAAGCACCCGATATCACACATTAGCGTGAAGAAGAAGTGTTTTTTCCTTTTATTCAGAGTCCTAATTCTTCCCCCAGCATTTTCTAAATGGATGCCCCTCGGTTCTAGTATTGTGAGAAAGAGAGAAACATGTCTCATCTGTCCCACATTTTTCTACTCCATGCATAATTTTATAGACTTCAATCCATATCCCCTCTCAGACGTCTCCTCTCCAAACTAAGGAGTCCCAAACGCTGCAGCCTCTCCTCGTAAGGAGAGGCTGCATCATCATCTCAACCGCTACCTTTTTTGCACAGATCTGTAAGGCAGAGATTAATTCTATCATTAATTTTCTCTTGTGTGAGTTTCTTATTTAATTACATTTTCTTAATTTTATAATTATGGGTACTCTGTGTGTGTGTGTGCAGGGGGTGCGCTTGGTATAATCAGAGCAATCCTTAGCATCTGTTGACAAAATAAAGAAGAACATTACAGAAAATAGCAAGGGATTCAGATTTATCTATGCTGCTTTGAATGGCGTTCTTTCCAATCCCCACCCCTGTGTATGTAGACAAGACATCATCTGGCTATATGCTGTCTGGAGTACAGCCCACTGATGATAAATGGCTATTTGCAACATGCATGTTCTGCATCTTTTCAAGATTTGAGGCTTTAGCTGCAGGAACAGCAGGGGAAAAAAGGGTCTGACCTGCTGCGCATAGCAGATCTCATGGCAGTGACAAATTACTCCTCGTTTCACAAGTGTACAAAATCCAGAGACACAAAATCCAGAGAGTCTCTTGGGCAGGAAGAGCTGAAAACACAACTAAAGAAACCCTGTAGTGTCTCCCCCCACCCCCCACCCGGCCGCCCTTACTGCAGTTGTCCATGACTTGGCTGGCAGGCTGCCCATGTTCGAGCATCTTTGTACTGGATTTGTTCCGCAGGGCCTGTAAGACCGAATTGTTCCACCGAGCTTTTGGGGGGGGGCGACACTGATGGCGCCTTTCCCCTTTCCCTTCCCCCACTCTGGGCCCTTAATGCTTATGGGGGGGGCCTCTGTGTATCTTATCTTGTTTTCTTCTTCCAGGGTGGGTTTATGAAGTTTTTATGCTGGACGCCAATGTAATTTTGTTAATTTGCTGTTTTAATGGGGATTTAATGTAATTGTTGCTTTATTGTGTTGTTCACCGCCCAGAGCCCTTCGGGGGAGGGGTGGTATATAAAATCAATTATAAATTAAAAAAATAAAAATAAATTATCATTAGAAGTCATTTTTTTCTACATGTAAACATATTTTGACTATTTTTCCATAGCTTGACACACACTCAACAGACCTTGAAATAAGTCATTTTGATTAGTGTCTGAACATGACTTTATAGTTATGTAACTCTGCAATATTATGCGTGAGTTTGCGTGGTGCAGTGGCTAGAGAGCTAGGTTGACAGTCTACTTTCAGGATCTCTGTTATGAAGACTGCTGGGTAGAGTCTCTTCTTTGTCTCTCTCCCTCCCCCTCCTGTTTTTCCGTGCTTAAGTAGTTTTTTAAAAGCCTGTAACTTTTCAGACTTTTTGCTGACTCCTACATTTTCTGTTTATATGTTGTGCCTGCATTATAATTCAACTGGTAGAACTGGACTCTAAGCCGACATTTAGAACTGGACCTTCAACCGGTACCAACTCTTATCTTTTCCAAGATGGTGCCACCTTCCCTTTGTTTTGAATTGAACCGTATGTTCCTGTTACATTATTTTCTGCATGTTTTGTTTGCATCAGTTTCTTTTAAAAGACCTCTTTATCAGAAATGTCACTTTAGAACAACAAAAATAGCTAAAACAATAGTTCAACAAAATACAGATTGACTCTTCATCCTACTAATGAATGTCCTTCATTCTAACAATGAAGTAGCATCAGTGTTGCTCCCAAATAGGATAACTGAGTGAAGATGGGGGAGGCTAAAATCATATGAAACAAGGAGTCCCGTGGAGCAGGTGGTCGGTAGGGGCTGGAAAGGGCAACACTGTTTTGGAGCATGAACTTTAGACAGTGGTGGGATCCAAAAATTTTAGCAACAGGTTCCCATGGTGGTGGGATTCAAACTGTGGCGTAGCGCCAATGGGGCTGGGCGGGGGGGCACAATGGGGCGTGGCCAAGGCATCTCCAGAATGGCGGCATTCCTGGGCCGATGGGCTGTGGCAGGGCGCTGGCAGCTCGCCGATCGCAGGCGGGAAGCTTGAGATACGCACGCAGGGCCCAGGGCTGCCACGCCGCGCCGGTGCACCTCCTGCCAGACTGCTTCAAGTTCTGCATGCTACTGCTGAGAGGAGGGGCGTAACTAAGGCAAAAATCACGTGGCAAAATCACCAATTAGTAACCCCCTCTCGGCACACACAAATAATTTGTAACCTACTCTCGGGAACCTGTGAGAACCTGCTGGATCCCACCTCTGACTCTAGAGTTCATGCAACACAGATATGGCTGACCTTTTTGCCCCCTGCCCAGGCTTTCTTGGAGTATCAGCTGCTATTATACCGCTTCTTAAGTGGGATATTAGTCTGAAGTTTTGGTTCTGTCTCCAAGCCATTTTTTTTTTACTACTTTCAGCTTCAGTGTTGACTCCAAATGCGGGATTCCACATATAATTGGCATTAAATGAGTAATAGTGGCGTAGCAGGTTAAGAGCTCGTGTATCTAATCTGGAGGAACCAGGTTTGATTCCAAGCTCTGCCGCCTGAGCTGTGGAGGCTTCTCTGGGGAATTCAGATTAGCCTGTACATGCCCACACACGCCAGCTGGGTGACCTTGGGCTAGTCACAGCTTCTCGGAGCTCTCTCAGCCCCACCTACCTCACAGAGTGTTTGTTGTGAGGGGGGAAGGGCAAGGAGATTGTAAGCCCCTTTGAGGTCTCCTGGAGAGAAGAGAAAGGGGATAATATAATTCAAACCTCCTCCTCCTCTCTCCCTCCTCCTCTCTTCTTCTTCTTCTTCTTTTTTAAATAGTTTTAACTATTCTGTACTGTTGCTTTTGTTTGTTGTGCACCGCCCAGAGCCCTTCGGGGATGGGGCGGTATAAAAGCCTCAGAAATAAAATAAATAAATAAATAAATAAAATAATAACCCTTTGCAAATGCTGAGGGAGAAGGAAGTACAGGAAACAGCAAGTTCAGCATTTGGCATATGTGAGACTGCATTTGATTTTTAAAGGCCTATCTGTTGTGAAGGGCACTGATAGATTTACAGCAGCTCAAAGCCACAAGCTGTACTACACCTTCACTCTTCCAATGGCTTTTGTCATGCTTTGGCAGGGGCTTGCTTGCTTTGGGAGGCTGTGGTTAGGACAACAAGAAGAAAAAAACTGTAAAGTCTCCATTTAGCTGCAATTTTATTGTTTGTTGTTGTAAGGGGCGTATCTGCAATGGGAACATGGGGGAGACAAATGTCCCCGGGCGCTCCTCATTTGGTCACGTGGGGGGCGCAAAAATTCAGGTTTGTTTGTGTGTTTTTTGTATTTTTTGTTTTTCAGATTCTGGCCTGCAGGGGGCACAGCTTTTAGGCTAGCAGCACCACAATTTCAGGGATTTTTCAGGAGACTCTCCTGATGATACCACCCAGGTTTGGTGAAGTTTGGTTCAGGGGGTCCAAAGTTATGGACTCCCAAAGCAGGTGCCCCATCCCCCATTGTTTCCAGTGGGAGCTAATGGGAGATGGGGGCTACATTGTTGAGGATCCATAACTTTGGACCCCCTGAACCAAACTTCACCAAACCTGGGTGGTATCATCAGGAGAGTCTCCTAAAGATACGTTGAAAGTTTGGTACTGCTAGCTTAACAATTACACTCCTGACAGCAGGCACCCTCCAAATTTCCCTAGATTCTCCTTTTAAATCCACCCCCTTCGGCATGGACTTAAAGGGAGAATCCAAGGTCCCAGTTTAAACATTGAAAGTGATGCTGTTTCAGAGTGGGGGAGAATCCACCCCAGAACAGCATCACTTCCAATGTTGTTTTAACTGGGGACCCCAGATTCACCCTTTAAGGTCGATTTAAAAGAAGAATCTGGGCTCCCTAGTTTAAACACCATTGAAAGTGATGCTGTTTGGGGGTGGATTCCACTGGAAGTGTTTTGTGAAAGATGATGCTGTATGTATGACTATCTGCCACTAGGACAGTCGTGGGTGTGCCCTCGCTGCAATGAGCTCCTGGCACTCAGGAAATGTCTGCGTTCTTTGAAGCCAAGGTGGCAGACCTGGAGAAGCTGAGAGAGGGTGACAGGTTAGGCTTTCAGGGACCTAACAGGAGGGTCCCACTCCCAGAGTGACATCTCTTCAGATGTCATGGAGAATGAGAGTCTGGGGGACGGAGGGTGCCAGTCTGAGGTGGGGGAAGATGCTCCCTTAGATGGGACACTTCATCCTTACTAGTTGTCACCAGTGCCTTTAACTACCTAAACAGCCAGAAGCAAGATTCGAGCTTCCAACTTTCCTGGGATTAAAGTCAACAAAATCACCTCCAGCAGTCAAAGTCCACTCATGCAAAAGACAGCTTGGATAGACAGCATGTCTGGACCATAAAGTAAGTACTAAATCTCAAGGTCTGAATGTAGATCAAGGAGCCATGAATATAGCACCAAGGACATTAGGCTGAAAATCCTAAAATTTATGGTGGGGGTCTGAGCCAGCCAGACCTGTTGACCAATCAGTTCCATGTCTGGTGATGACAATAGATCACGTAACTCTGTTGCTATCCAGATGACCCTGAGGGTCAGAGTGAAATAAAGTGTATGTATTTGCAGGATGAAATCCTCCCATTTCTCCCGAATGACAAGGCTCATAATTTAATCTGCTAATTAAATGGAATGTTGCTCCACTGTTCTCAAACTTAGAGACGTAATTAATTAATTAATTAATTAATTAATTAATTAATTAATTATTGGGTCTTGTATACCGCCCTACCCCCGAAGGGCTCTGGGCGGTGAACAACATAAACACACATATACATTAACCCTTAAATACATTAAAACAATTTAAAAGCAGCGATCAGTAACAAACAATGTACGCATTAAGGCAGGATAGAAACTGTCCCAGCACTTGCTTTCTCATCTTAGTTACAAAAGGTCACAGCCTTGCTGAATCTCAAGCAACAGAACTGTTATTTTTCACCTGAAACTTTTCTCTTGTAGGCTGAAGCTTCATCCAGTAAGGACTAAAGTTTGACAGTAATGAGAAAAATTGAAAAGTCTATTTTCCCATTCTGCTACATCTGATGATGTATCTTTTATTTTATGGAAGCTCATGCCAAAATAAAAGTCTTCATACAGCAGAAAACTTTTGTCTTTACAAGAGCAGATGTGGGAAGACTAGTGCCCTAGTATCTCTGCAACAAAGTCAGGGCAAACACAACATAAGACATGATATTATTTACATTATGTGTTGTCCTGACCTTGCAAGCAATAGCCAATTATGAAAGGCAGGAATGGAGCAAGGCATAACATGATGGCATATCCCATTCTTGAGATTTTATTTTGGATGGGAATTGCAAAAACAATGGCAACTCTTTCATAACACCTAGTAAAGTCCTATCATAATTCTGAATGCTCCTCAAATGAGATTATATTTCACTATTTGACAGCTGTTGGTGATGTTACACCAGAAAACCAAGGGCACCGCTTTCCTTTGTCTGAAGATACCACTGATCTGTGTAAATATCTCATGAGTTTATATTTGGAATTATTTATAGTGAGAAGACAGCAGGTGGTGTGAGTAGCAGGATTTCACTCTAAAATAATTTCTAATACTCATTAAGGATGATTACACATTAGAAAAATGGGTTTCCAGTATTGGTATTAATAAGTTGATTTTCTTTGGAGATTTCTAGCTGCCAAGGTCTGTTTTATTCCCTTTGTTCCTTTATCTTGTTCTATAATCTTCATGCAAATGTAGATGGAAAGGAGAGAACAGTGAGAGGTTGAAATGGGAAGCAGGCTATCTTTCAACGACATGGTAATTTTGCTGCTTGGCTTGGTGCCAACTGTTTACTGCAGCCATTCCAACGTGAGTGAAAGGATCTTTAATAAGAGTGTAAATAAAAGCCAGGCAGAGAAATGAGTTTTCCATCTCAGCAATCACTGGCCTAACCTCTGCCGTAAATAGTCTTTCAGAGTAGCACAGATGGAATACCTGCACCTGGGGATCAAGGCAATCTCTGAGCCTGTTACAATTTAAGCTGCTGGGTACAACTGAAACATGAATTAGCTGGGACACGCTTGAAGAATCTCCATTTCATATATATTAATGTGAGGAAACAAAAGCAGTTCAATCTAATTTTTTCCCCTATAACGCTGTAAAAAAGCCATCTTTTATGGAAGGGGCATTCACTGCAGCTGTTCAATTAATTAGTCAATTAAATTTTTTTCCATAAGATGATATAACAATAGTGTTCTCTACGGTGGTTTCGGCCATCTTGTCGGGTTGTTCTTTACCACTCGCTAGTGAGGCAGGAAGAGCTTTTTGGTCACATCCTGTTGGCGTACAAATGCCCCGGTAATCTTCGCTTCTGCCTAAGCTTAGTGAGTCGCAGCTTAACTTCGAACTAGCTTCGTCAAAATCTTTTAAAATCTTTAAAAATCTTCAAAAAATCTTCAAAAATCTTCAAAAAAATCCTTCAAAATCTCTCTAAAGTACTTCTCTCAGGCGAATCTTCTTTTCGCCCTTCCTCTGTTCGTGAGTCCTCCTCGCTTTTCCCCACCTCTCCTCGCTGTTTCAGGGCATGGCTCTGACCCCTTTTCTCCCCTAGGGAGGCTTTTGCAAGTCGTCAGCCGAGAACACCAGAGCGTGACCCGACTCTCCAGCTCCCCAGCGATCCCGGTGTTTGGTAATCCGGAACAGCCCAGCGCTCCCTTGGTCGACCATCCGGGCCGCCCAGGAACCTCTCCGGTCACCGGAGAGGGAGGGAGACGCTGCCAGTTCAGCCGGCCGATACTTGCGGGCCGCCCATTTCTGACCAATAACCACGGCAGGGAAAAGTGCGGGAAGGAGGCCGCCCGAAAACAGCCCAGCGGCGCCGACTTCGCCGCACTTTAGGCCGCCCCTCAGAGCATCGCTCTGTCCCTTACTTACCAGCGCCGGTATGCCCAGACAAAGGTTCTTCCCTGCCCCAGGCAGGAGCTTTGGTGTTCAAGGCACTTCAGGAATGCAAGATGACATTCCCCAACGACTGGAGCCGCTTTTCTCCACACCAACTAGTAACCCTCATGTGGCTCCTCCATTAGGGAGGATCTCTCCAGCAAATCCCCTCCCCAGGGTAGAGAGCATCATAGGCGCCAGGGCCAGGTCGATCCAGATCTTCCAGGACCAGTAGGTCTGCAGTAGAGACTGGCCTGCCATTTCCTATGGGTCTGATTATAGCGATATCAGCGGGAGTTGGGTTCGACCAGACCACTTCTCGATAACGATTCCCCTGTCCCTGATCTCAATGACCACAGCAATAGGCTCTTTAAGATAGAGCAGCTCCCTGATCCTCCTGGCCAAGACCATCTCCTCCTTAGGCCTCACCATGATTCAGAGGAGGCAGAGGACCCCAACTCCACGGCCGTCCAGCCCATCAAGGGCTGTCCCAAGGAGTTCTCCAACATCTTCCTGCAGAGGAGGGGTCTCCCATTTTTTCCCTCTACCAGAATTCTTTGAGCGCAAGTTCAAAAAAAGGAGGTGGGTTAATCCCGCCACTCAACAAAGGCTTTCCGTCCCTCTTTAAAAGCTTTATCTCGTCCCAGACCACCTTCACAGTCTAATCAAGACACCGCTGGTGGATGGCCCTCTCTGCCTTCACTCTAGGGGCTAGTACACAGGGACGGCGAGGAAACATCAAAGATCCCATAGATAGGAAGGCTGAGTCGGTTACGCCCAGAGATTCCACGAGGGTTCCGCTTATGGCTGTAGGATCCTAGCCCCTCGTACAGTGGCCAGGGCCACCCTAGTCTGGCTCCAACGCCCTTCTCGCATCATCCCCAGGACCAGGAGTTAGTGAGGGTGTTGAAAGGGTCCTCATGGCAGTATCCTTCCTAGCTGACTCTACCCTGGGCCGTTCTCCACCTCTTCCGCATTATGGAGGCAGCAGCCGCGTGACCGATGCGCCTTATATGGCTCCAAACCCTGGCAAGCTGATACCCTGTCCAAGACAGTGGTTGCCAGCTATGACTACCAGGCTTCTGCATCCTTTTGGTTCAGAGCTGGAGAAGATCCTGATCTGAGACTAAAGACCACAAGAAGGCTATGCCTCGGTCCGCGGAGCCGAGAAACCCAGGTTCTCCCACAGGCCTCCCTTCAAGTCATTTCCCGATCTTCCTTTAGCCCCAGCGAGAACAAAGTGACCCTCCTGGCAGGGCCAAAGCTCCTTTCAGAATTCTTCGGAAGAGGCAGGACTTCGAGAGGATCGGCTAGAGGAGGGAAAGTCCTTTAAAGCCTGACCCTTCCAGGGCAACAAAGCCTGACTGCATCGACATCCCTGATCGGGGCCGATCTTCCTTCATTTCAACATCAGTGGCTACCCCTTCACACCAATGGATCCTAGAGATGGAACCTCAGGCTACTTTCTTAGAGTTCGCTGCCAGCCACGGACCGTTTCTCCTTCCCCATCAGCTCGAACCGGAAAAGGCGGCGAGGCTGAGGGGATGGCGATCGAGCACCTGTTGGACATCAGGGCTATAGAGCCGGGTGCCGAGGGAACAAGTGGGATTGGGGGTTTACTCCATTTTCTTCACTGTTCCCAAAAGAACGGAGACACCAGAGGCCATCCTCAACCTTCGCCCGCGAACCGGTTCCTGCGCAAATTCATGCTTCAGAATGGAAATCCTCCGGTCGACGGTGTAGCCATCCAACAGGCGACTTCCTCATCCCTCGACCTCAGGATGCATACCTGCACATCCCCATCAGCCCACGCCCACTACCGCTTCCCTGCGTTTTGCCCTGGGAAACCTCCACTTCCAGTATGTGGCCTCCCTTTCGATTACGCTACAGCCCCTCGTGTCTTCGAAGGTTCTTGTGTGATTGCTTTCTATCCGCCCAGCCAAGGGATTCATGTCCATCCCTACCTGGAGCCCGACTTCCTCATCAGATCGAGGTCCAGGGAGCGAGGCGTCCAGATATCCAGCGGTACAGAGCGACTATCAGAACAACGGCCGTCATCAACCTGGACAAGAGTTCCACCTGTCCTGCTCAGAGGATGGAGCACCTAGGTGCCCTGATAGACACGCTTAGATGTACTCTTCGCTCCTCCAGCAAAGATCAGGAAGATCATAGAAGTTTGTCACCAAGATACTTCGGTGCGTTCCACCTCCCCTGCTCCAACTGGCGAAGTCTGCTGGGCCTTCTCCTGTCTACCATCGACCTCATTCAATGGGGCAGGGCTCATCGCGGCGCCTTCAAGCCTTCTGGCTATGCGGAACTCCATCATCCATCGCGAGGGACATACCCTTGCCTCTTTCTCCATCGGTAAGGTGCAGCCTTCGATGGTGGACATCCACCAACAATCTGGGAAAGTCTTGCACCTCGGTGCCAGATCCATATATATTTTCGGACGCCAGTCTCAGGGTGGGGGGGAGCCAAGTTGGACAAGCACTTTGCCAGGGTCTCTGGACAACCTCCCAGGCAGCATTACCAATCAACGCCCTCGAAGTCAGGGCCATCCAACTAGCTCTCAAGGCCTTCAGAAACCGGATTCTGCAGCAGCGGTTCACACCCGACAACATCTCAGCCAAGTGTTACCTGAGGAACCACCAGGGGAGGATCTCGGTCCTCTCAGCTACACAAGGGAAGCCTTCCCGGAAGTTCTCTCTGGGCAGAAGCCAACCTGACATCCTTGAGGGCGGGAACATGTGAAAGGCTGCCTGAACACCGAGGCGGATTGCTCAGCCGCTTCCAGCCTTTCAAACGCTGAATGGAAACTGAACCCCTCAAGTCTTCCAACTGATCACGCCAGACTGGGGAGCCGGTGATGGACTTGTTCGCTTCACCTCAACGCCAGACGGACAGGTTCATGTCCCGCTTCTTCCATCCCCAGGCGGCAATGACATTAGATGCCCTGTCAGCTCGGTGGCGCCGGGCCTTCTTTATCTTTTTCCTCCCCTGCCTCTTCTTCACAGGTTTCTCCGCGGGATTCAGGAAGAGAGAGGAGACAGGTCATCCTGGTGGCCCCAGACTGGCTCCAGAGCGATCATGGTACTCGTACTCCAGCAGCTCTCCATCGGCGAGCCCGTTCGATCTACCAGTCTCCCCAACCTGTTGTCTCAGGGCCCCTTGCTCCATCCGGATCCAGGTTGGCTCAGGCTGACCGCATGGCTCTTGGGAAAGGCGGTAAAAAAGGGTACTCGAGGCGGTGGTGGACACCATGGTGGGCGGACCAGAGCGCAAGTCAACCATTAGGATATACAACTCCTCCTGGAAGGCCTTCGCCAGGTGGTGTAGGAAAAGCACATCGATCCAGAAACCCCACCTACTTAGAGCCGGTTCTGGCCTTCCCACAGGATGGCTTTTGCCGCTGGCTTGCGCTGTTCCACTCTACCGCAACTGGCTGCCCTAGCCACTGTCCTCACCCGGCCGGAAAGGTCCCCATCACCAGACACCCTGATGTCCCTACAGTTCCTGAAGGGGGTGCAACAGTCTCAGCCACCTGTCACTCACCGTTTTTTCCGTCCTGGCGGTTGCGCAGTCTTGGACGCTCTCACCAAGTCTCGCTTTGAGCCGGTCCAGTTGATTCACCTACGCTGGCTCGCATGAAGCTTTTATTTTGGTGGCCATCACCTCCGCCGGCGGTATCTGAGCTCAGAGCCCTTTCAGTGAACCCTAACCTTTGCCAATTCTTCCCCAGACAGAGTAGTGCTGGAAGCTTGACCCGCCCTTCCCACCTAAGGTGGCTTCAGGGTTCCACCTGAGACAGGAGAGTAGTCCTACCAAACTTCTGTCCCAAGCCTTCTCACCCTAGGGAGAGACTTTCTGGCACTGCCCTCGGACGTAAGGCCGATAAGCCAAAGCTGCCTCCTCATGCGTGTGAGCAGCTCCAAAGTCTGAATCTCTCGCTTTGTCAAAGTAGTTCTCGCTGGGGAGGCCATGTCCCCGCGGCCATCAGTTCCAACATTAGAGCCTGCATCACTGAGGCGCACAAGGCAAATAGTTTGCCTGTCCCCACTGGCATCACGGTCCACTCTACCAGAAGTGCAGCGGCTAATGCTGCCCTGGTTAGACAGGTTCCACTAGAACAGAATCTGTAGGGCTGCCACGGGCTCTTCCTTCGCTAGACATTACAGACTCACTTCCATAGATGCTGTTCAGGCTTCGCCCGGCAGAAGGTCCTGGAGCATATTATTGGAGACTAACGGAACCCACCTGGATTGGGGAATTGCGAGTCCCGACAAGATGGCGAAACCACCCTGAAGAGAATCCACTCCATTGAAAGATTGCCTCACCGTGAAGGAGTCTTCTCTTGGGTGGTGAAGGCCATCTTGGCCCTCCCTGTTCTCGTTCTTCTCCGAAAATATGCTTTCGCCCTTCTGCCAGAGTCTTTTGGTTTATAGGTCAGCTTTTTGGTCTTTTTCTTGTTACCTGTTGGATTTACAGTTTTTTGCCCTTGTCTTGGCATTGTTCTACGAAAGTTTATCACAGCGCGTTCAGCTGTCTGCACTTCTTTGACTGTTCCTGCTTCGGTAGCTCGGCTTGTCAAGATACTGGGGCATTTTGGCGCCAACAGGATGTGACCAAAAAGCTCTTCCTGCCTCACTAGCGAGTGGTAAAGAACAACCCGACAAGATGGCCTTCACCACCCAAGAGAAGACCCCTTCACGGTGAGTACCCAATGGGTCGATCTAATTTATTATCATTGATTTAACAATATGAAAGTGATTTTATCTGGTCACAGCAGAGGCAGCAGAAATACCACAAGAATGATAGGTCATTGTAAACGGTGTCGCTTTATTGGTTTTGAGCTAAAAGTCTGCCTCTGTCTCGCTGAGAGCGTCAGATGTACTGGAAAGCTGATTTGTTTAAAAAATACTTTTTAAAGCCCTTTGCAATAACATTGGCAACAGCAATTTATTGTACTCACCAAACGTTCCTCAGTAGTAGAGTGACAGTATGTATAAATTAGATCTATTCATATGCTTTTTTTTGTTCTGGGTATCAAAATAATTTTGTAGCTAAATTATGTGCTGTGATAAGCACCATATCATTGTAATGGTCAAATTAAAAGGAAAATGCATTATAAAACCTTTCTGCTTGAATACATTTTGCAATAATATAATTATACAAACAAACATACAATGCCATTTTGGGACTTGACAAAGTCTCAACCTGCACACCGCAGAACCGGGCACCATAGCTACTTGTAGAAATTACACTAAAATCAATAGTACCCAGTAGAATAACCCTCTACAAGATGTATGACTATTTATTTGTATTAAAGACCTGTTTACAGAATTTACACACGATCTTTCTGCCCATTGAGTTGGCTATATGCCCTGAGCATAGCAATTATTTTCATATTTAAGTGAATTCTCTCACCAGTGGAAGCACTGTTTTAATCAATATCTTTTAAGATTGTATTTAGGAGTATTTCAGCAGGCTTATTTGAGGATTTGAGAAGTTTCTTCATGATCACTTTGGCTCATTCCGCACATGCAGAATAATGCACTTTCAAACTGCTTTCAATGCTCTTTGAAGCTGTGCGGAATGGCAAAATCCACTTGCAAACAGTTGTGAAAGTGGTTTGAAAACGCATTATTTTGCGTGTGCGGGCCATGGTTTTGAACTGAAAAATTCTACAATTTTAAAGATGGCAGTTTTTATAGGATGAATGTGAAAGTGGTGAAAACTTAGTACAGATTTGAACTCCAGTATGGATTTCAAAGAACAACAAACTACATGATGGCTACAACAGCAGCACACATCCTGTTTCACCCCTACCATCAATTGAAAGTGGGCTGGTTGAACCTTATGATGCAACCTAAACAAAAATATACTTCCACATGTGGATGTCCTTTGCTAGGTCAGGGTAAACATTCATCAGAATAGCACTAGTCACATTTCTTTTCTGCTACAGTTCTGTTATATTTAAACATCACTAAGAGCAAACTCGCAATCCATAACTCTGAAACTTCTGGGAATGGCCCCGAGAATTGCAGGCCCCTTCCGCACACGCAAAATAATGCGTTTTCAAACCACTTTGACAACTGTTTGCAAGTAGATTTTGCCATTCCGCACAGCTTCAAAGAGCATTGAAAGCAGTTTGAAAGTGCATTATTCTGCATGTGCGGAATGAGCCGCATTTTTTTTAGATTATTCTGTAGGCGCAGAAGAAAGAAAGAGAAAAGAGGTAGAGGCAGAGGGAAAGAGAAAGTAGAGAGAGAGAAAGAGGAAAGGGTTTTAGATTCAACAAGAAAGGTTATTTCTTCCTTCCCTCCATTATTTTTCCTATAATGGAGAGATGGCAACCATAAAGCTGCTGACCAAAGAAATCATGCCGGCCTTAAACCTATTCTTTTGCTGTTGCTAGCTTAGCCTAATAACTCCAAAAATGCCCCTTTGTTCACAATTATACAAAATGTGCAAGCTAAACTGTTTTTAAGATCCCGTTGTACCCAAAAGATACCTTAAAGTTGCCCTTTGTTTTCCTGAGACAATAGGGAGGCCTATGAGAAAGTTCAGGCCTTTGTCTAAAACATAGGGTAACTAGAAACATTAATGATAAGAAGGAACAAGGGTTTTTGGTTCATGTAATGTCAAAGAGTGAAATGTTGACATCTTCCAATGGGGATTCTGGACAACACCGAAGTGCTGTGGGAACAGGGAAAATCTCCACCTTTTGTGTGATTGATTGATGATGTAGGCATTTTGGGGGGTATTCTTTGCTGCCATTTTGATATAGCTTGTCATTAATACTATAAAAGTAAGAACACTTTTTGGTGTGGCTCCCCTGATATTGTCTTGCCCGCAGTTGGCCAAATAAAGATCTCTCTGATTTTATTCTGTATTGGCTTGAGCTTCTTTGAGCTTATTTAGTTTAACTCGTTACTTCGTTGTAACAAATGGTGCCGAAACCCGGGAGTTAGGGTCCTTCACGGTGGTCTGTTGCCTCCTCCCCCGGCAGGAAGCGCGCCCCGGCGTTCTTAGCCCGGGCCCATCCGGGAAGGGCAGGATTTGCGTGGAAACCACGCCGGCTCGTAGTTCCAGGATAAGTTTGTCAGGCAGAGTCAGGGGAGCCTCCGAAGATGCCAGCTAGCCCGTCCCTGCCTCTTCTGAAACCAGCATCTTCCCGTCGAGACAGGTGTAGTATTGTCTGTGTTTTCTGTACGTATGTCACCATACAGTGTAGTCTTTGTCAACAATAAAAAAGGTTTTGTTTTGTCCTGTCAGTGAGAAACCCCCCGGATATCCGAGGTCCTCTAATTCCTTTGAAGATTCGAGGACTTGGAAAGGTGAACCCCCTTGTGGTTCATAAATATAACAGGATCCTAGAGAAGGGTTAGAAAATCACCCAGGAAAACCATCGTTTTAGACGCCAGGGTGGGATTTTCCAGAACCAAGCAGAGTAGAGACGGGACTGCAAGGGCTGTGAAGGTTAACTCAACCTCCTTGACTATGGTTTGGTTTTCCAAATCTAGGGCGAAGGATGGCTCTGAGCCTCAGTCGACGGACTCAGCCTTGTCCTGTGTGTTTTACAATTGGAAGGCGTTGGCCTCTAAGTTAAAAGATAAATCTAAGGAAAAATTGAAACGTCTTTGTGAGAAAGATTGGACCCTTTATCGCTTAGGCGGGGGCAATGTTTGGCCCCCAGAAGGCACGTTTGATCTATATGCAATCCAGTCCTTGTATCAGATCCTTTTAATAACGGGCAAAGAAAAGGAAGCACATTTGCTTAAGGGAACATTCATGGAGGTTAGTCTGAGGCCAACGTCTTATGTGACCCCTCCTAAATCCTCGTTGATGGTGGTGCGTAAGCAGCCTCCCGAATTCAGACTCCGGGTTGGCCCCCCGGGGTGTGACAAAGATGGGGTGCTACCACCACCACCAATGGAGGAATTTTTGCAACCTTTCCCATGTAATCCTGTGGTGGCTCTTCCCACTCCCCCATCCTCTGGAAATGGCTCCTCGCCATGAGACCCTTGCCATGAGACCCTGGAGGCACTCCCCCTTCCTTTCCTCAGAGTACAGCACAGATAAATATGACGTGAGAAGTGAAGTAAAAAAATTATTTATAAAACCAACAATATCACAAAGCTTGCCGGTTTAAGCAACTTAATATACATTATAGTGCAATTCTAAGCAGCGTTATCCTTTTCCCCGTCCATTTGACGTCACTGGGATTAGACGGGCATGACTCTGATTAGGACTTTCCTGTTCCATTTTCTTCCCGGCCAGAGCAATGCTGTTGAATTGCTTGCCTGTCCTTTCAGTGCATTGGCTTGGCATACACTGGTTGCATGACGTGGTGAACCAAAACCAAGAACAAACAGCCAAGGAAAATGGTGGCTAAAAGGGAGAGCAGAACGTAACGGCCGATATAGAAAGTGTCCACAATCTTCACTTCTGTAGCAGGTTCGGGGAACTCGCCTGCCCGTGGAAAAAGCAGTAGGACCAACATGATGATCACAGCAGCCAAGAAAACCAGAATAATTGAAAACCTCGCGAGTCCAGAAGCTCTGGATAGCAACAAGCAAAGCAGCAAGGCCAATACCCAGAGCACTGCTAAGATGAATACTCCTCGCCCCACTCCAAACACTCTGCCAGGCATCCTGGGAATAAAGAAGAAGCATCAATAAACATGAGTGCAGGACCATTTCACTCATTTATGGGGCATTCTGGGGTTCTGGGGGTCTACAGAGTTATGGCCAAGCTATCATAATGAATCATCAAGATGCCCCCTGGAACATTTAATCCAACATGGCATTCCTGGTTCCCAGTATTTCAAATGAGTCTTCCATCCTCCCCCATTGTTTCCAATGGGCAATCCTGTCATTCCTTATAGTATATCCCCTGAGCATTGCATATTTGCCTAGGAAGGGAAGCACCTATTAGGTATTTCAATCCAATTGAACAGCTGCATTTTAAGAAGACAAGTTAGCAAAGCAGCTTCTCCATCGATGCAGCAATTGCGGGGAAAAACCCATAGCTTCTGGATTCTGCTTCATTATTCCCAGCTATAAACGCTTTAAGGTTTTTTTTAAATAGAAAATTAAGCCCTCCTTGCAACACAACTCTTAAAGACACAGAAGAAGTCCAAACAGGAATGGGAAAGAGTGAACGTGACCACACTACCTCACAGGGTTGTTGTGCATGATAGAAAACACAATACCAATTAACTGGAGAACACTTTGCAAATAAAAGTGTTTCTGACAGATTTGCAATGGACAGCAACGCCTCCGCAGGAGCAGAAAATCTGTGGAAAGCAACACCCCTTCACTCCCATAAAACCCCAAACGATTCAATGAGTTGTTTCCTACCTCGTACGTGAACCCCAGGGCGGCCCATCCAAAACTACAAATCTTTGCCCTACCCCTGCTAGCATGGTACCCAATCATAGCAAAGTTTCTAGTTCGGTATTCCTCCGCTTCACCAATCAGCCCTTACGTTTCATCGCCTTTCCTGCTTTTCATTGGCAGTTGCTGTGGGCAACTCGAAGCCTACTAGAGGCGGAAATGTATTCGCCGATGGGCTCAGAAGGCTGCCAGCCAATCAGTGTCGGTCATTCTCTATTTATTATTATCAACCCGCCTTTGGCTGGCCAAAAGGCCGTAATAATAAATATCTATCTATCTATTATCAACCCGCCCTCTCTACTAGCCCAGGTTTGATTGGCGTTGCTGATATGCAGCCACAAATGTCTGAATTTTTACTCCTCCTGGGTACGAGCTGGTGGCATTTCCACGGCTTCACCCCAAGAGTGCTCTCAAATCCGACCACTTGCCTTTCCCTGTTTAATAATTTTTTCCCCACTTCCTGGTGGAAGGAAGGGAGAAGTGAATGTTAAATATATATTCAACTTTAAATTCCCAATTGCTAGCAGTGGGATTAAGTTAAAAGGAAAAAAACAGATCTCTGGGATAAAGGCAAAACAGCAGAAAGCATCAGTAATCTCCTCAGAATTTGGGAGCTCAAGTTGGGATCCTTGTTTAAAATAGATGGGTGAATGTTCCTTCCATAACACCTGCTTTATTTAATTCAGATTTAAACCAGACCACAACCCAAAATGAAACTTTACTGGGGGAAAAGAAGCCATTATAATAAAAGGGCTAGTCACAGCTTTTCGGAGCTCTCTCAGCCCCACCCACCTCACAGGGTGTTTGTTGTGAGGGGGGAAGGGCAAGGAGATTGTCAGCCCCTTTGAGTCTCCTGCAGGAGAGAAAGGGGGGATATAAATCCAAACTTTTCTTCTCTCTTCAATGAACCTCTCTTCTGTGCATCACCTTCCTCTGCAGTGGTGTAGTGGTTAAGAGCTCATGTATCTAATCTGGAGGAACCGGGTTTGATTCCCAGCTCTGCCGCCTGAGCTGTGGAGGCTTATCTGGGGAATTCAGATTAGCCTGTGCACTCCCACACACGCCAGCTGGGTGACCTTGGGCTAGTCACAGCTTCTCGGAGCTCTCTCAGCCCCACCTACCTCACAGGGTGTTTGTTGTGAGGGGGGAAGGGCAAGGAGATTGTCAGCCCCTTTGAGTCTCCTGCAGGAGAGAAAGGGGGGATATAAATCCAAACTCTTCTTCTTCTTCATCAGAGCTTGGAAGCTAGGTCATGGTCAGCACTTGGATGGGAGATCAAGGAAGGCCACCTCTTGCCCTGAAAGCCCCATGAGGGATTTGTCAAGGTGTTGGTTCCAGCCCTTTACTATTATTCTGATTTTATTTATTTAAAACATTAGCCACCTTTCTCCCTTGCGGAACTCAGTAAGTTATAAAACCTATAGAAGTCCATTTAAAACAACTTAGGAGGATCAATAATTAAAAAAAACAAATTAAACCAATCAAATTCCAGAACAAATCATCTGACAGTTGCCAGCTTTCAAATTTCACTGTGCCTAGCAAAACACGGTAAGCCCCTCTCTGATGGGGAGATTATCAAAACGGCCATGTTGTCTGGGAGCAATTCCCTTTTTCATGATTTCCCAAACAAGGATAAAATTCTGAAACGCTTTTCTGAGATGATACTTAGCAGGAATACTGTGAAAGATCGAGTCCAGCGCATGGCAAGTGATGTTAGTCAGCAGCTCACCACTGACTTACAAAAGGCAGTCTGTTACTCCATGTGCGTGGATGAAAGCACAGATGTGACTGATCACACCAGGCTAGCAGTAATTTTGCGTTATGCTGCTGGTGACATCATGAGAGAAGAGCTGGTGAAACTAGTGTTGTAGAGAAAGTATCTGTATTAGCCTAACCGTGGCCATTTTGTTGTGAACTTTGTAAATCACGGCCACAGCCCTGCCGTTCTAAGTTTTCCATGAAACAATTCTTGAAAATAATTGCCTATCTTTGGCTTTCCACCAGCTCTCCCATCCTGGTACCAAGTAACGTTTAATTGAAGGTCTTGGCCCAGCTGCACAAAGTTTTGCTAACGGTTGAAACTTCAATAAACCTTCAACCACAACACCTGATAAGAATGAGGACTCACACCAACTGACTTAATTAATTGGCATCAATTTGTGATTGGTTCACTGAGATCACCTGATATGTAATTCCTCTATATTTTGCTTTTCAATATTGTAATAGCGGTACCCTTCCTTCTGGCTTTTTCCTGCTTGTAACCCTTGATACTATACAATGCTACTTCATGCTGGATAGAATCTGGCTTTTGGACTATAAGACCTGCTTGATTCTTGTTATGACTACTAAGCAATCATGGATAAGTTTTATATTTTGATTTTAGTAGGTTCAGTGATTTTGTCTCTATTTGCTTTTATTCAACTGATTGTATGCATAGTATGCCAGCTGACTATAGTTTGTTGAATGATGCTGAGTTCAATAAACTTCAGAAATACATTTTAAAGAAGCAATCCTTTTTTCTCTGAGTCGTGTGTGCGTTCAAAATCCTGACCCACGTTTAAGGAGAGTAGGCAACTCTTCCTCTACAGGTGTCTTTGCCCAAAAGAACACAAGGAATTGATATCCACAATGCTGTGATGGAGGCTTTTGTGTCACACAATATCAGACCGGAAAAAGTGGTTTCAATCACTAGTGATGGAGCACCTTCCATGGTGGAGGCAACATCTGGCTTCATACAGTTCTTTGTTAAAGAAATAAAACATCCAGTTATCCAGTTCCATTGCATTGTACACCAGGAATCTCTTTGTGCCAGGGATAGCAGCAAAAAACTTGACGATGTCCTCAAAGACATCACAAAAATGGTCAATTACATCATGGCCCGTGCTCTGAATTCTCGACAGTTTCAAACACTGCTTGAGGAGGTTCAGGCACAGTATAATTGTTTACTTATGTACAACAATGTCCGGTGGCTGAGCAGAGGACGAGTCCTGGAGAGATTTGTAGCCTGCTTGGATGAAATTAGGCGAAAAGGGGCAGGAATTTCCACAACTCACTGATATGGCCTGGCTTACCAACCTCACGTTTTTCACAGATTTTACAGCACACTTCAACATACTGAACAAATTGCTAGAAGGTGTTGGGGAAAACAGCAGAAAGAATGTTTTGTGATATCAAAACATTTGAGAGCAAACTGCAGGTTTTTGAAAGAGATCTTGAAAGTGGGCAGCTGAAATATTTTCCAAAACTGAAAAGGCATTTGGAAAATCCTACAACTTTTGCAGACAATCCTACAAGCCATCAGGAAATCGACAAGGAATTTTCCAGCATTGTAGCAGATGCAAAGGTGAATTTCAGTAAAAGATTTTTACAGTTCTGCAAGATGGAGGCAACACCGTCTTTTCTTACTTATCCAGATAAAGTCAAATTTGAAGAACTTGATCTTTCCTGCATAAATTGGTTAAATTTAGAAAATCTGGAAATGGAGCTGTTGGCATTTCAAGAAAGCTCAATCTGGAAAAATAAATTCTACGACTTGCGTGAAACACTGGAGAAGATAGAAGGGATGACAGAGGAGAACACATCTAGTTCTGAAAATGAAATCCTCAAAGTGTGGAAATCTCTGCCAAATAATTTTAAATCAATGAAAGAACTTGGGATTGCTTTCCTTTCTTTGTTTGGGTCATCTTATGCTTGTGAGCAGCTGTTTTCAGCTTTGAATTATATAAAATCTGACACAAGAAACAGACAGACAGATGACCTGAGTGCTGCATGTGTTGCTCTCAAACTTACCAAGTTTGAGCCAAGCATAGACAAATTATCAGCATGCATGCAACAGCAAAAATCACATTAATTCGTCAAAAGCATGCCAAATGCAAACGTTCACCTTCAATAAAAAGTTGTTTATAAAAGTTGTTTATATAAAGTTGTTTATAAAATAAAAGTTGTTTATATCATTGAAAGCTCTGTCATTGTGTTTTTCTTTTAAGACAAAAGATGGTAATGTATGAGTTATTTTTTCTAAACTAAAACCTCAGTATTCGGGCTAAATCGCCGTATTGGCACTTTGCGATACATAAATGGGTTTTGAGTTGCAGTTTGGGCACTCGGCCTCAAAAAGGTTCGCCATCACTGTTCTAGAGTCTACACAGATTCTGGAAGCTAAGGAACGAAACCTTGTTAAATCTCCTGGGAGCGAGTGCCATAGCTATGAAGCTATGTAATCAAATTGGTCTATTTATTGTTCATGATTTGCAATAGAGTAATATTGTTGAAAGGGTGCTCTTAGTTTGTCTTAGGTGTTGGTATGAAATTAAATCTTAAGATCTATCACTTTCAAACTATTGTGTTGGTATTATGGACCAAAAATACTGCATTTTGAATTATCTAGGCTGTAATATAGTGATAGCATAATATGTTGCTAGAGGTCTGCTCCAGTAGGTAGGCAAATCACAATCTTCTTAGCAGCTCTTGAACCAGTATCCTCCATGCACAGTGTGCTCAGACTATCAAATCTGAGCTACTAACCTTCTTGATTGCTTAGGATGAATTTATTGCAAATGCTAAAAAGCTCATCATATGCATTTCTTACAAAATCTGCAAGCCCTCCACACTCTGTATGAACAGAGCAGGAATATATCGTATTCTACCTTGAAGGCTTGCATGGATAATTATAAACCCCAAGATTCTCCCATCCAGTTCACCGTGTTACTGTTTTGACTGTGTGAGCACTGTGTTCATCACACAGATGGGCCTGTAGAGAATATTCTTCAAAGTGAAGATGCTCCACTTGTGCTAGCAAAAATATATTAGTCAGCAATATGCTGCATCTTTTGTATGATGCAGAAATGCTTGGAGGTCAGCTCTGCTGGTGTGTTCTGCTGGTAGGAGAAACTAATTAACTGGAAGTTTTTTTAAGCCTCTATAGGCAGTAACTAGAGTTAGTAACCCTACATTTTGAGTGCTTTCCTGTTCATACAACAGAGAAGAAGAAGAAGAGTTTGGATGTATATCCCCCCTTTCTCTCCTGTAGGAGACTCAAAGGGGCTGACAATCTCCTTGCCCTTCTCCCCTCACAACAAACACCCTGTGAGGTAGGTGGGGCTGAGAGAGCTCCGAGAAGCTGTGACTAGCCCAAGGTCACCCAGCTGGCGTGTGTGGGAGTGTACAGGCTAATCTGAATTCCCCAGATAAGCCTCCACAGCTCAGGCGGCAGAGCTGGGAATCAAACCCGGTTCCTCCAGATTAGATACACGAGCTCTTAACCTCCTACGCCACTGCTGCTCCTTGTGTTCCTACACAGTATAGGCAGGTAACTTGTCGATAATGCTATCTTCTAACCAGCATCTGATCATCATATCCATTCTGTAGCCGCACTGCCTGTCTACAGAAGTGTCTGTGAACACATGAAGACTTCAGACTACTTAGTCTGATCCCTTTTGTGTATGCTTTTAAAGTGTAGGATCGTTTGGAAGCACTGAACCCCCTCCCCTTGTCCACTGAAATAGAACGATCCCAAAAACAGGCTTGTCCAATACATTTCTGAGTTAGCAGTTTGCCTTCAAGTGTCAAGATCCAAAAGTCAGCCGCTGTTCACACAGAAGCACATTCAGAACCAACAACCCTTGCTCCATCCATATTTTATTATTTTAAATGTTACCTGCTCTGAGCATTTCAATTAGAAAGGACAAATTTTAATGTACTCAAATTTCATCTATGTTCTACAACACCTTCAAAGTTTCTGTATTTCAGCTCCATAACAACTGTTTACTTTTAATCCATCATGTACCTGAACTTGCTAGCTCTTGACAATCTGAAATGCAAGAAACCGTATCTGAAACACCCATGATGAAACACAAATATTGTAATATCATTCTCCTTGAACATGATGAATGATGAGAAAGCAGGCAGAAATATTTCTTATCTAAGGATAACCACTGAACCACAAACCATCAAGATGTATGACAGCATATATCTAAAGTGCTGCAAGTTATTTATATCCCAACTCCTCAGAGAATTCCTCTGGAATCTCTTTACAGTAAACCTGTTCTCTCTGAATGGAGTTGAATGGAATCAGGCTCTACTGCTGAGAAATGTTTGTTTTATAGGAAAACATAGTAGAAGAGAGGTTCCAGTGATGGGACTGATGGGTGAATTGGGACAATGAGGAGGGAGAAATGATCTGGCTATATCTAGTTGGACATGACAGAATCAGGTACTTTCTTTTTAAATTACAAACCCAAAGTACTTATTTTTTTGCAGGGGCGTAACGAGGCAAACTGTGGTAGCCCTTGGGCTTGAAACACAGGTTGGAGTTGATGCCCCCCCCCCCATGGACGGCCACTCCACCACGACCAATTTTTTTTTGCACCAGGACATTGGTGCGTGCAGGGGGTGCATTTTTAGACATATCAGCACCAAAATTTCAGCGTATCATCAGGAGACTGTCCTTATGCTACCCCCCAGGTTTGGTGAGGTTTGGTTCAAGGAGTCCAAAGTTATGGACTATCAAAGGGGGTGCCCCTATCCCCCATTGTTTCCAATGGGAGCTAATAGGAGATGGGGGCTACAGTTTTGAGGGTCCATAACTTTGGCCCCCCTAAACCAAACTGCACCAAACCTGGGGGGTATCATCAGGGCAGTCTCCTGATGAGACCCTGGAAGTTTTGAGACTGTGCCTTCAGAAATGTGCCCCCCCCCCCCAGCCTGCAACTCCCATTGACAGCAATACCGAAAACTCCATGCTGAACAAAGATTCTTGGGCAAATTTCTGGGATGTTCCTGCAGGGAGGACATTCTTGGACGTATCAGCACCAAAATTTCAGGGTATCATCTGGAAACTGTCCTGATGGGACCCCCCAAGTTTGGTGCAGTTTGGGTTAGGTGGTCCAAAGTTATGGACCCTCAAAGGGGGTGCCCCATCCCCCATTCTTTGCTAAGGAGATGGGGGCTACCCTTTTGAGGGTCCATAACTTTGGACCCCCTGAACCAAACTTTGGACCCCCTGAACCCCCTGAACCAACCTTGGGGGTGCCATCATGACAGTCTCCAGATGATACCCTGAAATTGTGGTGCTGATACGTCCAAGAATGTCCTCCCTGCAGGAACATCCCAGAAATTTGCCCAAGAATCTTGGTTCTGCATTGAGTTTTCTGTATTGCTGTCAATGGGGGTTGCAGGCTGGGGGGACACATTTCTAAAGGCACAGTCTCAAAACTTTCATGGTCTCATCAAGAGACTGCCCTAATGATACCCTCCAGGTTTGGTGCAGTTTGGTTCAGGGGGGCCAAAGTTATGGACCCTCAAAACTGTAGCCCCCATCTCCTATTAGCTCCCATTGGGAACAATGGGGGATAGGGGCACCCCCTTTGGGAGTCCATAACTTTGGACTCCCTGAACCAAACCTCACCAAACCTGGGGGGTAGCATAAGGACAGTCCCCTGATGATACGCTGAAATTTTGGTGCCACTAGCCTAAAAACTGCTCCCCCTGCAGGCCAAAAATGGAAAACCATTTAAAATACTCAAAAACGAACCCTACATTTTGATGCCCTCCACAAGGTGGTGCCCTGGGCAACTGCCCACCTTGCCCAATGGGCATTATGCCCCTGATTTTTTGGGGTCTTAGCAACAGAAAGGAAGAGGCTCTGTGTGTAAAATAAGCAGTGCTTCATATAGAAATATGACAAAATTATTTATTTATTAGGGTGGATACTATGAAGTGGGGTAATCTGATTAGAAGATCTGTTCTAAATTCTGCAACATAAAGAGTGTTATATATTAGAAGGCCCCCAATCCTATTCATAATGGCCACAAGCAAGTCTGATGAACTTGAAAGTACAGATAATGAACCCACAATAGTCAAATGATTTTATACCTCATGATATTATACATCAAGCTGTACTGCATTATAAGAGGCAGGTTTAACTTGCCGGAATAGCAATATAGACAATTTGTTGACAAGATTTTTACAGATCAATCAAGCACCCAATTCCTAGTTTGATAGCATTATTGAAAATGCTTATGAGATCATGCACTACAAGGTTTAAATCATCCTTCAGATGCAACCATTTTATTTTAAGCAATTCCATGAAATTTCACTATTATCTGTTATGTCATTTTAATAACATTACTGAGAAAATTAAGTGTGGACCTGAAACTTTTATAAATTTAATCCTTGGAGGAGAATGAGTGTGCTGAACAAATAATCACTTATATTAGCCTCTTATAAACTCTTTTCTTGTATGTGAATAGGCTGATTTCCTGTAAGGCTATATACCAGTGACAGAAATGCCCCCAATACAGCTTTTCCAATACAGCTATTTCTTCTCCTATCATCCTTAGCTGTAATTTATTCTACTGTAAATTCTTTAATTGATCATCCCATTTGATCATCCTATTGATCATCAAATTTTCAATTTGTTTTAACAGGAAAGGCAGGGCAACTAAACATGCTTAAACATTAATCATCACATCCAATGAAATGCGGTTAATGTGAAAAGGCATCTATTAAAATTAACCTACACTAAACAAATTTACATAGTTTGGTAAAAAGGTAGGAAGTCTAAAATGCAATATTCAAGTCATCCTTGCCCAGGATGGAGAATGAGCCTTCAGAAATAAAAATAAATAAAACAAATAAGTTTATTTATTTATTTTATTAGGCTTTTACACCGCCCCATCCCCGGAGGGCTCTGGGCGGTGTACAGCATATAGGGATACAATATAAAATAGGTAAACGTTTAAAAGCAGTGATAAAAAATTACAAATTTTTGTTCCAAGAATTATATAAAAAATCTCAACAAAATAGAGTGGCGTCCAGCATTCCAATAAGAAAAAGTCCCTCCCACCCAAAAAGGGAGGCATGGCGAGTCTCGTTAGGTGACAAGTGGGCCAGATGTCGGGGGCCACAGAAAGGGGGCACCATTAGCGGCCGGTTCCTCTCCAAAGGCCCGGCGGAACAGCTCTGTCTTACAGGCCCTGCAAGGAACTCACCGAGGTCCCGCAGGGCCCGGACAGCTGGAGGGGAAGAGCCTGTTCCACCAGGCCGGGGCCAGAGCCGTAAAGGCCGTGGCCCGTGTGGAGGCCAGCTGCATCACTGAAATTATCCACTGTCTATTGGTCATGTTGATTTCAAGCAGATCAAATTAGTTTTAACAAGTGAATACTGGTGTTCATACTGTCTAATAATTTTGTTTGGGAATTTCAATTATATTTGTCAAATGCTTCTTATGTACTGTGTCTCATTATATGGTACTATTTATAAATCATAAGTTGTCTATTTTACAAAAACTTAAATTTAATAACAGTACTAAATGCTTTTTACGTTTTATTATTACTGAAACAAGAACTTATATACCTTTTCCTATCAAAGGGTTGTAAAAGCTTGAAATATTTCCCCCCATCCTTTTAGTTAACCAATCAGCTCAGCAATATTACCACTAGAATAACACTATTTTACAAGACCTTTCAATGCATCTAGTATGACTCTGACTAGGGCTAAACTTGCTGACGTGCAGCAGAATTTTTACTGAGAAATATTTCTCTCTGCTTTAGTAGCCTCCATACTTAAAGACGTATTCATTTAAATTATTCCAGATAATAAAATAACTAATCAGCTGCAAAACTCGATACTAATTTATGCCATCTCTGTTTAGAAATACCCTTGGAACAAAACATCATGGCAACAAAAAGACATAGAAAACACACTATTATTAAAAGTGAAAGATCTCCTAAATTATCAAATCAAGAAGCGTTATTTCCTATATTTTACTACTGTGGTGTTTCCCTATAGAAACAGAGGGTACACAAGGTAGCTAAAATGCATTCAAATCACTTAAAACTTATTTAAGCTATTAATTTGCCCTACAAAAGAATCCAATTGTAAATTATAATTCAAATAGCCCTATATCTAGTATGTTGTTACAATCTAAAATTCTCTTCAACTGTAGTGCAGTAGTGCATCTAAACTTAACTAGCTTTATCTAAAGATAAAGAAGTTTTGATTGACCAAACCAGTATCTATTGCTGTCCAATCACCGTTCAGCAAATGCAACAAATTCTGGCTTTCCTTCCTATAATAAAGCGATGTCAACATACATATGTTCTTTCAGTTAAACGAACAACTTTAATAATATATTGTTATATTGATTTACTGTTCTGGAAACAGTCATGTTGTGAGCCGCCTCGAGCCCTTCGGGGATGAGGCGGCCCATAAATTTAATCAATCAATCAATCAATTAATCAATTAATTAATCAATTAATTAATAATAATAATAATAATAAACATTGCATTTTTCAGTCTGTGACTATGAAATATAACATATAAAATATTTGTAGTCTAGAAATACCATTCATTTCCAAGTCAGTACACACACACATTTGCTGAAAGAGCCCTTCGGGGATGGGGCGGTATAGAAATCCAAGAAATAAAATAAATAAATAAAAATCCCAATGCTGTGAGGTTAAGGAGGCTGAAGTCAGATTCAACAGAAAAGCTACACATCTTAACAGCCAAAGCGGGATTCGTTTTGTTGTAGGAGAAGGAGGATTTGCTGCCATCCCATTCCGTTAAAGCGATCCCGGAGAAAACAAAGGGGATTCCCGTCGTCATTGTCTTCATCCGCAGCTGATCATCACCAGCACCAGCAAGGCAGTAGCTTGCACAGTTATCTCCACAGCGGGCAATGTCACAACCCGACCAACAGCACAAACTACTACCTCAGCCAGGACCATGGTGTACCTGACCCATCCTGCAAAAAGAAAGAAAGAAGGGGGGGGGGGGCGGAGTACTGAAGTTCAACTCAACACGAAATGAAGAGAATGAACAGAGAGCTGCAGAAACAATGCTCGCCTCCTTTGGGGCTTCTTTTGCTTCTTTTATCTGCAGCAGACATCCTCCAGACTCCTCTTTTCCAAGGCGGCTAAGAGGCAAGGAGAAAACCCCGCCCAGATCCCTCCTCACGCGTTACCCTTTTCCTTGCATGACCTGAAGCTGACGTGGTTCGTGGAAAAGGGAAAAAAAGGAGGGCGGGGGACGAAAAGAGGTAGAAAAACCCCCCCGGCGAAGCCCTCCCGCCCTCACTGGCAGGGCCTCCGTTTACTGCAGCGCTGGGTGGGCGCCACCTGAGGTCGGCCACGCACGCCCATCCCCCCCAGACTGTTCCTCCCCTCCTCCCCCCCCCCCGCCGCCAATCTGACCCGTTTTTCCAGCCCCTTCTCCACACAAGAGGGGTGCGAAACAGAAGAGGCGGCCGTAGGAGGAACAGCGCAGCTTGGGGGAAAGTGCCACTCCGAGGCCGCCTGCGCAGCAGTGGTTGGAAGCCGCCCGCCTGGCGTCCCCTCCCCCACCTCGGCGAACCCACAACGGAAAGAGGCTCGTCGAAGCCGCGCCGCCGCCGCCGGGCCCTCTGGTCTTCCGACTGCTACAGCGCACCCCCCCTGCCTCTTGACCTCTTCCTCCTCACGACCGTAAAAGTGCCCCCCTCTTCGGTGGGTGGCCCATGAAAAACCTTCTCTTGTCCTGCTTGTTCCCGCTCTTTTCGGGACTCCGCAGTCGTCGTCCCCCCCTGACCAGCACGAGCGCAGCGCGTCCCCAGCCCTTTCCCTCCCTGGGAGTGCCCTCCCCCCCCCCTGGCGGCTCTGGAAGACCCATAGAGATCACGCTGGAGAAAAGAGGGTTGAGGAAGGACAGCGCGCGAGGAAACGGCACTGGCCTCGTCCACGTGACTGCTAGGTTTGCCTGCCACACATTCAGTGGCCGCCGCCATCTTGACGGAAAAGTACCCGGGTCGGGGGGAAAAGGAGGTCGCCGCTTCGTCCTCGTGTGCTTCCTCGTTCAGCAAACCTGGGTGCGTCCGTCAGGTTGGAGAGCGAAGTCAGTGTCCGCGAATGAGCGCCTTTGCTTCGTTGGAGGGCAGGCAACGGTAAATCGGGGGGAAGAGGATGTAAATGCTTTGAGCCCTGGCAAGCCGGAACAGGGTCTGCGCGAAGATGGCTGGGAAATGTAGTCCGGCACAAACCTTCGGCCAAGTGGCAGCGCTGATGATCTGCGCGAAGAGCCTGCTGCATGTTAAGTCATTTCAGCATCCTCCCCTTTGCTGCAAAAAGCAATGAGACTTAGGCTGGATTCTGGAGGACGGGAACGCATTGAGCAGCAGTGGCGTAGGAGGTTAAGAGCTCGTGTATCTAATCTGGAGGAACCGGGTTTGATTCCCAGCTCTGCCGCCTGAGCTGTGGAGGCTTCTCTGGGGAATTCAGATTAGCCTGTGCACTCCCACACACGCCAGCTGGGTGACCTTGGGCTAGTCACAGCTTCTCGGAGCTCCCTCAGCCCCACCTACCTCACAGGGTGTTTGTTGTGAGGGGGGAAGGGCAAGGAGATTGTAAGCCCCTTTGAGTCTCCTGCAGGAGAGAAAGGGGGGGATATAAAGCCAAACTCTTCTTTTTCTTTATAAAATGAGTTAACAATCTGATCTCTTAAAAAAAAGGGATAAGAAACGAAGAACAACCATTTCAAGATTAGCCTGTTAAAACATTACTCAAGTGCTTGTTTTTCCTCTAAAACTAAACGGGAGAGGACAGTGACAGTCATCTCAGAAAACACCATCTCTGTTAAATAGCCACTGCGTCCTGTAGAAGCACCGCTCTTGATGTTTGGCAACCCAATCACAGAAGAATTTTTAAAGTGACCACAGCGTCTTGAATTAAGCTTGGAAATGGTTTGAATGTACTTTAAAGCATTTTTACTACCACAACGCACGTCAGCAGATGGGCAGCAGTATTCCAACCAGTCACCAAGGGCAACTCCATGTGGAGCACTTTGCCACAGAGTTATTTATTTATTTGTTGTATTTAATATACCGCCGCATCCCCGAAGGGCTCTGGGCGGTGTACAGATTAAATAAAACATAATTAGTTAAAATTTCCAACTAAAACCTCAAATTAAGAAGAAGAGTTTAGATTTATATCCCCCCTTTCTCTCCTGCAGGAGACTCAAAGGGGCTTACAATCTCCTTGCCCTTCCCCCCTCACAACAAACACCCTGTGAAGTAGGTGGGGCTGAGAGAGCTCCGAGAAGCTGTGACTAGCCCAAGGTCACCCAGCTGGCGTGTGTGGGAGTGCACAGGCTAATCTGAATTCCCCAGATAAGCCTCCACAGCTCAGGCAGCAGAGCTGGGAATCAAACCCGGTTTCTCCAGATTAGATACATGAGCTCTTAACCTCCTACGCCACTGCTGCTCCTATTAATTTAGCATAACAAACCCTAACTCCACAAAATCAGATGACAACATCAGCACACAGCAACTGACCAAGGGCGGACAAAACAGTAAATGTACACGTTTAAGATGGAATATAAGATGCAGGGAATGGCACCCTCAACGGCTGACCTCCCCAAAAGCCCGGCGGAACAACTCCACCTTGCAGGCCCTGCAGAACTGTCCTAGGACTTGGATGGCTGAAGGGAGAGTGTTCCACCAGGCTGGGGCCAGGGAACTAAAGGCCCTGGCCCGGGTGGAGGCCAGCCGTATCATAGAGGGGCCCGGGACCACCAGTAAATTGGCCTCTGCCAAATGCAGAGGCCAAGCGGGGACATATGGGGAAAGGTACCCACGTATGAATGATGGTAGTTGTTTCTTTCAGCAGAGGCCACCAGGTACAGCCACTAGAAGAAGAAGAGTTTGGCTTTATATCCCCCCTTTCTCTCCTGCAGGAGACTCAAAGGGGCTTACAATCTCCTTGCCCTTCCCCCCTCACAACAAACACCCTGTGAGGTAGGTGGGGCTGAGAGAGCTCTGAGAAGCTGTGACTAGCCCAAGGTCACCCAGCTGGCGTGTGTGGGAGTGTACAGGCTAATCTGAATTCCCCAGATAAGCCTCCACAGCTCAGGCGGCAGAGCTGGGAATCAAACCCGGTTCCTCCAGATTAGATACACGAGCTCTTAACCTCCTACGCCACTAGGAAAAACAGTCAAAAGCCTGTCCGCTTAGAACCAATACATGTTTCTGGTAGTGCTTGATTCCAAATACATGAAACTCAAGTAATAATTTGAAAGTGCATGTCTTTTGGGAGTTCCTTTTCAGCAACAGAGATGATCAACAGCACCATTACTCATGTTTCCACATTTGAAGGCTTATCCTGTGAATCCCATCTTCTAATCCTTGAAAAAATTATTATTATTATTATTATTATTATTATTATTATTATTATTATTATTTATTCATTTTATATACCGCCCACCCCCGGAGGGCTCTTGATACCAAAGTATTCTTGCAGGTAGACAGTGCTTTTATTCACTTCGCAGATTTATCCTTGACCTTACAATCAGCTGCTTTAGAAACTAGCACATACCAGAATGCACATGAAATTCCTCAGAGACAAATGCCCTAATCCAGCAATGGCACGTGGAAATCTGAATTCTGGTGCGAGCCTTTCAAGGCTTCTGGTGTGAGCCTTTCAGGCTTCCTGAATATTTCACTGCAATGACCAGTTCTGTGCATCCCTGTTGTACACATGGAAAACCCATGATCAAATCCCAACTTTGCCACATAGTCAGCAGCTGATGCAAGGACACACACACACACACACACACACACACACACACACACACACACACACACACACACACACACACACACACCCCGTTTGTGGATTTTTTGTATTTTAAAGTGTGTTTTCGGTTTTTGGCCTGCAGGGGGCGCAGTTTTTAGGCTAGCGGCACAAAAAGTTTCAGGGTATCGTCAAGTGACACACCTGATGATAAGAGCCAAGTTTGGTGAAGTTTGGTTCAGGGGATTCAAAGTTATGGACCCGCAAAAGGGGTGCCCCATCCCCCATTGTTTCCAATGGGAGCTAATAGTAGATGGGGCTACCCTTTTGAGGGTCCATATCTTTGGACCCCCTGAATCAAACTTCACTAAACCTGGGTGGTATCATCAGGAGAGTCTCCTGCTGATACCACCCAGGTTTGGTGAAGGTTGCTTCAGGGGATCCAAAGTTATGGACCCCCAAAAGGGGTGCCCCGTCCCCCATTGTTTCCAAAGGGAACTAATAGAAGATGGGTTCTACACCTTTGAAGGTGCATAACTTTGGACCCCCTGAATCAAACTTCACCAAACCTGGGTGGTATCATCAGAAGAGTCTCCTAAAGATACCCTGAAAGTTTGGTGCTGGTAGCTTAACAACTGTACCTCTGACAGCAGGCACCCCCTCAAATTTTCCCAGATTCTTTTTTTAAATCCACCTCCTTCGGCATGGATTTAAAGGGAGAATCTGAGGTCCCCAGGTTAAACACTGAAAGTGATGCTGTTTCTCAGGGTGGGGGAGAATCCACCCCCAAACAGCATCACTTTCAATGTTGTTTTAACTGGGGACCCCAGATTCTCCCTTTAAGGTAGATTTAAAAGGAGAATCTGGGCTCCCTAGTTGAAACACCACTGAAAGTGATGCTGTTTGGGGGTGGATTCCAGCATCACAGTGGCCACCCATGGGGAGGGGGTGCAAACCTCAGATTTTGCACTGGGCTCCATTTTCCCTAGGGACCCCTCTGGCCGGAGGGGAAGGAGAAGGGACTGCCAGCTGCCAGCTGGGAGCCCAGCTAGTGGTGGGGGGGGGGCCTGGGGGGCAGGGAAGTCTGCCATCCCTTGCCTCGGAGAGCTGCTTTTATAAGCACTGAGACCAGGGGTGGGGTTTGGGGAGGCGTGGCCACGCCCCCAGGGTGGGTGGGGGTGTGGCCTCACCCCCAGAATCCCCCCTAAAAATCTATACCTACGTCACTGCCCATGCCTGTCTTCATTGGTCAAGGCGGACAAAATACAGTGCAGCTCCCATTGGGGATTATCATCAACTTGTCCCTAAGTTTAGGCAACTCCTAAAAGAGCCATTTCTGGTTCCTTTGGTTCTGGCCCACTACCACCCAGTATCACATGTGTTTTCTGGAGCAGCAGTGGCGTAGTGGCTAAGAGCAGTGGCTAAGAGCAGGTGTAATCTGATCTGGAGGAACTGGGTTTGATTCCCAGCTCTGCCGCTTGAGTTGTGGAGGCTTATCTGGGGAATTCAGATTAGCCTGTACACTCCCACACACGCCAGTTGGGTGACCTTGGGCTAGTCACAGCTTCTTGGAGCTCTCTCAGCCCCACCCACCTCACAGGGTGTTTGTTGTGAGGGGGGAAGGACAAGGAGATTGTAAGCCCCTTTGAGTTTCCTACAGGAGAGAAAGGGGGGATATAAATCCAAACTCCTCCTCCTCCTCCTCTTCTTCTTCTTCATTCATTTTCACTGAAGAAGACTTGCTGAGTTAAAAACGTCCATCAGCGCGCATACGTTTTTTGCTTTCACCTATGGGTACTGTACTGGATTCCAGACATTCTTGTCATTCCTTTTCTTAACTAGAGTACTGTGGTATACTTTTCCACTGGAACAATTCTGCATAAGAGACTTTCTTGGGAATATTTCCTATGAATTCTAACACTGCAACTGCCTTATGAGTTATGTGGAAAGAATGTGCTTCGATGTTTGATGTACTATATACTATGACTGAAATATATGTTTGATATACTGCTCATCACTGCCACCCTGTGGTTTTGTATGGGATATTTTCCTCACTTGATACCCATGCGTATTCCCCTCCCTCTTCTCCGTGGTGTTTAGCCTCGGCCGGGCTGGTTGCTTTTCTTGCTGTTTGTATTCCACCGCTGATTTCAATATTTGTTGGTCAAAGTTATTTTACCCACAGATAAGTTTGTTGTGTGTTTATTGGTTATTGGGTGGTTGTAAGGCTGGCTAGAGCCCACGGTTTCCCCTCTCAGCCTGCAATGCATTTCGAAAATTCTACATTTGCAGACAATCTTACAAGCCATCAGGAAATCTACAAGGAATTTTCTAGCATTGTAGCAGCTGCAAAGGTGAATTTTAGTAAAAGATTTTTACAGTTCCATGAGATGGAGGCAACACTGTCTTTTCTTACTTATCCAGATAAAGCCAAATTTGAAGAACTTGATCTTTCCTGCTTACAGTGGTTAAATTTAGAAAATCTGGAAATGGAGCTATTGGAATTTCAAGAAAGCTCTATCTGGAAAAATAAATTCTATGACTTGCGTGAAACACTTGAGAAGATAGAAGGGATGACAAAGGAGAGCACAGTTAGTTCTGAAAATGAAAACCTTAAAGTGTGGAATTCTCTGCCAAATAATCGTAATTCAATTGGGACAGCTTTCCTTTCCTTGTTGGGATAGCTTTCCTTTCTTTGTTTGGGTCATCTTATGTTTGTGAGCAGCTGTTTTCAGCTTTGAATTATATTAACTCTGACACAAGAAAGAGACTAACAGATGACCTGAGTGCCGCATGTGTTGCTCTCAAACTTGCAAAGTTTGAGCCAAGTATAGACAAATTATCAGCATGCACACATCAGCAAAAATCACATTAATTGTTCAAAAGCATGCCCAATGCAAATGTTTACTTTCAATAAAAAG
Organism: Sphaerodactylus townsendi; assembly: GCF_021028975.2. Classification (NCBI taxonomy): domain Eukaryota; kingdom Metazoa; phylum Chordata; class Lepidosauria; order Squamata; family Sphaerodactylidae; genus Sphaerodactylus; species Sphaerodactylus townsendi. The sequence continues at coordinate 11,366,170 of NC_059430.1, forward strand.
TTGTTTATAAAATAAAAGTTGTTTATATCATTGAAATCTCTGTTGTGTTTTTCTTTTAAGACAAAAGATGTTAATGTATGAGTTGTTTTTTCTAAACTAAAACCTCAGTATTCAGGTTAAATTGCCGTATTGGCACTTTGAGATAAATAAGCGGGTTTTGAGTTGCAGTTTGGGCACTCTGCCTCAAAAAGGTTCGCCATCACTGCCCTAGAGCAAGCAGCAATTAAGGCTAGAAGCCTACCTAGCAACAAGAGGAGATCAGAGCCTATTGGCCTAAAGTAGCACGCAATAAGCTTTCTGTTCTCTATGCTAGCAGTAAGTCTCCGCCCTAGAGCAAGCAGCTAAGTTGGAAGTGACTTTTCCCAAAGTCAAAAAGGATATTGAAGAAAGTGAAATACCAATAAGATGGCATCTTCTCTTGGAGGCTCGGGGCATCTTGGTGGGTGATTCTCCACCCCATTTCAGGGAGGCAGGAACAAGAATTTTGTCACTTCCTGTCTAGGCTTGGCATCCATTTTAGCCAGCATTTTTTCCTGCCTAGCAGGGAGCGCACGGAATTCTTGGTATCTGGTACCTGAATCCTGGCTATTGGTGTTTCTTTCGTCCTCCTGTCTCTAATTTCCTAGTCTTACCTTTGTCCTTGTCTTGTCTGTCTTTACCCCTGTATTGTTTTTGGAGGGCGGGACGCTAGAGAGTTTAGCAATAGATAGGGTCCCCTCTGAGGAAATCTCCCGCCCAAAAAATCCCAAGATGGCTGACGGTCGTTTTTCTCCCCCTCTGGGATACCACCGTTCAGCGGCAGAGTCCACCAGAGCCTCTACTAAGAAGCCTAACATCGCTTCTAAATCAAACCCTGGGCCACCTAGGACTTTGGCAGAAAACTCTAGGTTAGGCAAAACGCAGGAGCCGAAATGACCTCTCATCTCTCAAGGGGCTCCTGAGCAGCCACCAGCCAAGCGGAGTGCGAGCGCCACCGCCCCTTCCTCCGCGGCACGCAGAGACAGCGCAGAGCTTTCTCTTCCTGTTGCCTCTCCAATTAACTTTCAAGCGGCAAGGGACCCACAGACGAAGCAGGGCGCCCCGACCGGAGCAATCGCTGTGACAGAGACCCGTCTGCAAGGAGGTTCCCCAGATCGAAGCGACGGCGTGCTTCAAAGGAACGCTACCAGGCAAGAGATTTCCTGCGAGGTGGGAGGAGAAGCAGAGCCTAGCACGAAAGAGGGAGATCAGGTGGGGACTGTTCAACCATTCAATGGGCAATTCCGGTCTCCCACTGACTTTGCAGCATTTCTCAATAAGGCTATTGAGGATAAATTACAGAGTTTTCACCATAGTGAAAGCAGACCCTCAGTGGTGAAAGCAGACCCTAACCCTAACCCTAACCCTAACCCTAACCCTTATGGAAACAGATCCCCATGCTTCATATGGGCAGTCTAGGGGATACCCTAGAGCCGCATCTCAGGGTCCAGAAGCCTCTTCACAGGGACCTACCAGAGATACCTACAGGTTCTCTCCACAGGATCCAGCTCCTCCCCCCCCCACGTGGGCAATCTAGGGGTTACCCTAGGTCCCCACCACTTACCCATGGGCCAACTAGGGGTTACCCTAGACTCCCATTGGAAGATCCCCTGCAGTTTCCTCACGAGGATGAATATAGCGGGGATGAGGACCAGCAATCAGTCACTCATTTCTCTGACACTGAAGAAATAGAGGTGAATGAATCAGAAGCTTCTACCAGATGCTTTTAAAACGAGGATCTGGCCTTCCTAATAGCAAAGACCACCACAGCCCTAGAATTGCATGACACAGGACGCACAGATCCCTAGAGCCTCGTCTTCCTTACCTCCTATTAAAGGATGCCCCAAAGGCAGTAAACAATATTTGCCACAGGAGGAAACTCGTAAATCAGTTTTTCCTATTCCTGAATTCTTCATTAAAAAGATTTTAAAAGAATGGGAAGCCCCGGCATCTAACAAACACCACCGCTAAGAAGCGCTATCTGGTCCCAGAATACGAGTCTATCATGAAAATTCCCCCAGTGGACGCCCCAGTGGTTCCCACTCAAGGGGGACTTCTGGTCAAAGAAGGTGAAGGTAATATTAAAGATTCAATCGGCAAAAGATCTGACACAATGCTCCGACGTTCTCACGAATCTTTGGCCACCTTCATGAAGACCACAGCTCCAGCCTCTACTGTGGCCAGAGCTCTGTTAGTTTGGGCCAACCGGGTCCTTGATATTCTACCATTGGAACAGACGGCAGCTAGGGAGGGAATAGAACGTATCAGAATGGGAGCGGCATTTATTGCGGATGCCTCTCTTGATGCCCTAGTTTTATCAGTGCGAGCCATGGCATCTACCCTGGTAGCCCGTCGCGATGCCTGGATCCGAGCCTGGCAGGCAGACTCGCAATCGAAAAGCCTAATCACCAGCTATGCCTTCCAAGGCACAACCCTGTTTGGAAATGAACTAGATCGTGTAGTTGTTGAAACTAAAGATAAGAAGAAGACTCTTCCCAAATTCCTTCGCAATGACAAAACTCATCCTTGGTCTAGGACTTCTTTTTGTTCACAGAGAGTTCTACAGCGTACTCCCAGAGATGGAAGGAGCACCTCCTGGACTCCAAGAGAGAGTGGAAGCTCCCCCTGGTTTTCCCGCGGTTCTGGCTCCTTTCGTCGCTGAGGAAACTTTAGATCCAAGTTTGATAAGAACATCAGAACAGACGGGACTCCTAAGACCTGACTCGGCACAGGTCGGGGGGCATCTCTCCCTCTTCCAGGAGACATGGAGAGGCAACCACGTTGACGCCGGAACGGCAGAAGCGGTTTCCCAGGGATATGCCATAGAATTCCTTTCCCTTCCACCTACACATTTCCTCCCTTCTCCCCTAAGCAACAGGAAGGACAAGGCTTTGCGAACTCTGAAAGCCATAGACCACCTTCTGACAATAGGGGCCATAGAAGCTGTGCCCAAGGGGGAGTTCTTCTGCGGTCACTACTGGCATTTCTTCACAGTTCCCAAAAAATCAGGGGACTGGAGGGCAATTTTGAATTTGCGAGGCATCAACAAATTCATAAGACCCCGCAGGTTCAAGATGGAATCCCTCAGAACTATCTCAGAGGCTCTCAGGAGTGGAGACTTCTTGACATCTCTAGACCTCTCCGAAGCTTATCACGCTCAGATAAGCACTGATTACATGATAAGTACCGTGGTTTTTTATATTAGCTTGTATGTGTATATATATTTAGTATTGATCACCATAAATAGTATTTACTTCACTTCCTTGAGTTTTTTGGCAAGTTTTTGTTTGGGGGAGAGGCTCCCCGACTTGTGTTTATTATTTTCGGATTCCCTTACTTGCCTTTCATTTGCTATTGCCTATCTACATGTCCCAATCAGACCATCCCACAGGAAATTCCTCAGATTCGCAGTAAACAACCAACACTACCAGTTCAGAGCTCTCCCCTTTGGCCTGGCTTCAGCTCCGAGAGTTTTTTCCAAAATTATGTTGGCCCCCATCACTCTTCTTTGTCAGCAGGGGGTGCACATTCACCCCTACCTGGACGACCTATTAATTCGTTCTCGATCCAGAGAAAGAGCTGTTCAGGACCTGGATTTGGTCATGAAAACTCTACAGTCACACGGTTTCCTGATCAACATCAAGAAGAGTTCCCTGATACCCACTGGCGTACCTGCCTAGGGACAAAGGGTACCCTTTGTCCCTGGGCGCAGCAATTTTTGTCACGTGTTTGGTCACATGGGGGCGCCAGCAAACTGGTTGCCTTAGCCCCACCCACTTTGGACGGTGGCCTACTGGGCCAGTTCCACCTCTCAGCCCAAGCAAGAAAGCCACCAGAGCAGGACGAGGAGCTCCGCCTTCCTTTGACCCAGCGTGCCTTGCCTCCTCCCCTGCTGACTGCCCAGGCAGTAGCACAGACGGGAAAGAAAGAGCAGGCCTGGGAGGAAGCAGCAGCAGGCAGGCAGCACAGGCACGTGGGGAAAGAAGCAGGCTCCGGCTTTTGCCTCCAAGTCCTGCTGCCAGCAGCCCATGTCCCTCGCAGCCGCCTCGTCACAAGAGGAGAGAGAGAGGTTTGTTTTCGCCGGCCCTGCCCATTGCTTCCCCTTCCCTCCTTGCCCCAAGAGCCACTGCTGCTCAGTGGCTTGAAAAAGTAAAAAAAACCCTCTTGAGACAAGATCCTGAGTCCCAGTCTCCCTCCATGGCTGGCACACTGCAGCTTGAAAAAGTAAAGGGGGCCCCCCCGCAAGATTTCCTCTCTTTAAATGGCTTGAAAAGGTTAAAAAACCCTCTCTGCTGCAGCATGCGGCTTGAAAAGGTTTTTTTTTTTTAAAGGAAGGGGGAAACCCAAGATCTCCGCTCCCTGCCAGATGCAGAGCAGCTTGAAAAAGTTTTTAAAAGGAGGAACAAAATGAGATCCCAATTCCCAAACACCCCCAACCAAAGGAAAATAGAAAAAACCCACCCCTGGGATTCTCTTCCCTTACCCCCTGGGGTTGCCTCCCCCCCTTGCATTTCTGTCTCTGTTGAGGGGGGCTCTGTTGTGATGGGGGAAGCAGGAAAGATGTGTGGGAGTAAAGGAAAAGGACCTTTCGCCCACCTTGATTGCACCCTGCACCTAGATCCTCCTTACAGGAGAGAAAGGAAGGGGAGGGGGAGGCATTCCAAACTGCTTAACAAACTGCTTAACAAACAGACTGTCTCCCACTGAAGGAGCCCAGTCCTTGGATCAGCAAGCATCAGCAAAGACAGGCTCCCTCTGCATAGGTTGAGATAAAAACTAAAGAATCCTACCCCCAAAATCCCTTCTCTGCCCAATACTAGTATTTACCTTTCATTGCTGTATGTGCTTGGCAGCCTCTCTGATATTGGGGGGCCAGCAAAGGTGTGGGGGAGGAAAGGAACTTTAAGCCACCTTACAAGAGAGAATATGATTGGGGATAGAGAGGCATTCCAAATCTTCTTGTTCTGTTTGTTTGAGTTGGCTTCAGGTCTGAGTCCATTGTTTTGTAAATTTGTGGCTAGCCCAGAAGGACAGAGGAGGAGGGAACAAACTAAATTAAACAGTCATTTGCATCTTTCCAGAGAGGTTTGCTCCTTTTAAGTATATGAGAGCTGAAAACTTAAGTATATGAGAGTATTTCTTTATATTATTCAATATAAAGAAATACCAAAAGTGCCCCCCCCCCTTGATGTACGTAGTTCATTAGGTGTTGTTGTAGAGTGGCTTCATTTTAAAAGAGAGGTGTGTGGAAGGCAGTAGGGAAGGGGGTGTGCGCCTCTGTTCTTCTGGAGGGGAAAATGCTGCTATTTCTCCTCTATTTGAAGCAGTGAGAGGTGTGGGATTGGGTGAGGCTTGCTGTTATGCCAAGCTGTCTCTGTGGTAGAGATTTCAATGGCGGTGCTCTGCTGAGGGTCTTGCTCTGGGTAGGGGCACCAAATTTACCTCAGGGCTGCTGCTGAGTGTCCTGAAAGGAACCAGTCAACTTTGCTGAAGTTTGCTTTGGAGGGGCAAATGCTATGGGGGCACCCAGTTGAAGGTGAAGCTGATGCCCACAGAATGAGTGCCCAGACACCCAAACTTCAGCAAAGCTGGCTGGTTCTATCTCTACAATGGAATAGTTCTGAACTGGGCTTCTTAGATAATCTGGGGTGCCTTCTTAGTGTCATAGATGAGTTTCTTACCTTCTAGGCTTTAAACATATTTCAGATGAAAAAGCAGTTATCCAAGGTTATTCCAAGACTATGTTTTCTAAGTTAAGTTATTTTCAGAAGACTGTGAGTTTGTCAGTATTAAAATTCAATGTGTGCAACTACTGTGGAAAACATGACTTGAAATTTGTCCCTGTCCTCTCCCTCTCTCTCTCTCTCCCTCCCAGCACTGTGCTGTGTTTCCAATGCTCGGGTCAATTGGGGGTGCTGGATATAACACCGTACACATTTTCACAGCAGTGATAAAACATTTTGAAAGCATTTTGAAAAGATTTGCTAAATGTTTGATTTCTGCTGAGTGGTATGGACTATTGCTGCGTTGAGGCATGTTCTATAATGTGATGGTGATTAGAAATGATCTGGTGCAAAAAAAAAATCATCGTTTGGTCGTGATGGGGGAGGGTGGCTGCCCATGGGGAGGCACCAAACTCAAGTTTTGTCCCCGGGCTACAGTTTGCCTAGGTACGCCCCTGCTGATACCGACACAACGCCTAATTCACCTAGGCGCAGTCATAGACTCCAACAGGAATGCTCTTTTCCTTCCGGAATAAAAAATAACCAAAATTCAGTCCATGATGAGATCTCTCCTGCAATCCAGATCAGTTTCCCTTCTCCATCTGGTGAAACTTCTGGGAATGTTAATAGCGACAATCGATCTTACACAGTGGGGGAGGTTTCATGCACGACCTCTGCAACAATTTCTCCGTCCCTACCAACAGGACATCATTCACAAGCGGGACAGGAGACTGCAGTTCTCTTGGAGGCGGAGACCTTCTCGGTGGGTGATTTCCACCCCCTCTCAGGGAGGCAGGTCCAAAAACGTCACTTCCTGTTCAGGCTAGGACTCACTCCACTTTCCCAGTTCTATTTCCTGCCTGAACAGGGAGCGCACGGATCCTGTGGACTCCTCAGCTTTTGCTAATTTCTCTTCCCTTCTTCTTCTTTGACTCTTTCTGAGACCTCCTTTTTCTCTTTCCTAATTTTTCCTTTTGCCTTTGTGCAAGGAGGCTTGGGGATTTTCTTTAATTCCCTTGCTCCTCCTTTCCAGCCTTTTTTCCCCTCACTCCGCCTAACAAAATGGCGGACAGAGAATTCTCTCCCCCCAGGGAGACCTTTCACGGGGGGGTCGCAGAAGGCACCAGAGCCTCCTCGAAGAAGAACCCCCCCGACGGCAACAAACACGCCTCCCGCAGCGCCGCGTCTACCGCGGCCAGCATTTCCCTATCGGAGGCGGCGGCTGAGGCGGCGCGCCGTGGCGCGCCCCGGACCGGAAAGAAGCGCGCCAACGATAACTGCGGCCGAAACGAACCTCCGGCCAAGCAAGGGAAGACGGCGTCGGGCCCGGCACCATCCCACACCTCCTCCCACGCCTCAGGAGGAACCCAGGCATCACGGCCCCAACGCGAAAGCAGCGTTGGCGCCAGATCGTCCGTCCCTTCATCCCGCAGGCAAGAGCGATCCGGTGGACGGGAGGGGGGCTCCTCAGATGGTGAAAGACAACTATCCCACACTGCCCCCTCTAGAGACGGACAGGCATGGCCTCCAAACGAGTTTCCCTCCGCCTTTCAGAAGGCTATTGAGGATCACATAGAGGCTTAGTTAAGAGGCAGGGGATCCAGGGTTACTGGTACTCCACCTCCCTCCAACGCACCTGCTCTTGATTCCCTGAGCCAGGGGCAAGCTAGGGGCTATCCTAGATCCCCGGTGCGTGCGCTCCTTCCCCCCTCAGAAGGGGGAGAGGACCTCCATGCCATAGGTCCTGATCCTGGCACCTTGGAGCGCTTTTCTGACACAGAGGAAGTCATGGAGACCTCCTCAGATCAGTCTTACAAATGCTTTAACCCAGAAGATCTCCAGTTCCTGATCTCTAAAACTGTGGCGGCTCTAGAGCTGCAAGAAGTGGAAACTGATCAACCCTCCACCTCTTCCAATATCAAGGGCTGCCCCAAGGGTAGCAAAACGTTCTTCCCTCAGGATGAACCATCCAAATCAATTCTTCCACTCCCGGAATTTTTCATAAAAAAGATCATAAAAGAGTGGGAGACTCCCGGCTCCAACAAGCACCTGCTAGCCAATGCCCGCAAACTATATGCAGTGCCAGAATTCGTGGAGGACCTCCTAAAGGTCCCACTGGTAGATGCCCCCATTGTGGCCATTCAATCTGCAGGCCTGGTGTCCAAAGACGGAGAGGGCAACCTTAAAGATCCCTTAGACAAAAGGTCTGAGGCAGCCCTCAGACGATCCCACGAATCCTTGGCCCTGGCCATGAAGGCAATTGCCCCTGCGTCCACGGTATCACGAGCCATCCTAGTGTGGCTGGGACGCATCATGGAATTACTCCCCCCCGAGGCCCGGGGGGGTCCGTGATGGTCTGGAAAGGGTCAGAATTGTGGCATCATTCATTGCCGATGCCACCCTGGACGCACTGACCTTGTCATCTCAATCCATGGCCGCCAACGTGGTGGCCAGGCGAAACGCCTGGCTCAGGACCTGGCAAGCCAACAACCAATCCAAATCCATTGTCGCTGCTTATTCCTTCCAGGGGGGTAGATTATTTGGTAAGGAGCTTGATGACATCCTAGTAGAGTCAAAGGACCATAAAAAGTCCATGCCCAAATACGTGCGCCCAAGTGGATCCGCTTCGTGGCCTAAAAATAACTTTCGATCCAAAAATTCTCCCAGCGCCCACACAAGGACAATCGTACCCCTTCCTGGCCGAATAGGGGCTCCTTTCGTAGGAGAGGCACCTTCAGACCCCAAAACAAGTTCAACAAGAACCCCAGACCTGAGCCCACTCCTAGATCCTGACTCCGATGTCATCCCAGTGGGTGCTTGCCTTCTCAACTTTCGGTCTCAGTGGAGAGGAGACCACATCGACGCATGGTCTCGGGAGGTGGTTACACTCGGGTACACCATAGAATTCCTCCAACTACCTCCCTCCAACTTCCTTCAATCTCCAATCAGCTCCAGACCAGAGAAGGCAAGCAGAACCCTCGCAGCGGTCAAACACCTACAGGCCATAGAACCAGTTCCATCCTGGCAGAAGGGCTCAGGTCACTATTCACACTTCTTTATGGTCCCCAAGAAAAACGGGGACTGGCAGGCCATTCTCAACCTACGGTCAGTGAACAAATTCATCCATCTAAAAAAGTTCAAAATGGAATCCCTGAGGTCCATCACGGAAGCACTGCGACCAGGAGACTTCCTCACCTCCCTGGACCTCACCGAGGCCTACCTACACGTCCCCATTCATCCATCTCATCGCAGGTTCCTCCGATTCTGCCTAGGGGACCAACACCTCCAGTTCCGAGCGTTACCGTTCAGGTTGGCCACAGCACCGAGAGTTTTCTCGAAGCTACTATTGGGACCCATAACTCTACTGCGTCAACAGGGGATACACGTACACCCTTACCTGGACGACATTCTGATTAGATCCAAGTTGTTGCAGACAGCCCTTCGAGACCTGAACCTGACCATGCAGGTCCTCCTGGACCACGGCTTCCTCATCAACCGAGAGAAGAGCCACCTACATCCAACCCAACAATTGATTCACCTAGGGGCACGTATCGACACAACTCGAAACTCCCTCTTCGTCCCAGAGGACAAGATTGTCAAAATCATCCACATGGTGACAACGATCATCAAGTCCAGAGTTGCCTCACTCCTGTTTCTCTCCAAGGCACTCGGGGTCATGACGGCCACCTTCGACATGATCCAGTGGAGCAGGTTCCACTCCAGGAGCCTTCAACTTCATCTGCGCCCGTATCAATGGGACATCCTTCAGAAACAGGACAGATCCATAAACATTCCCCAGTCTCTCAAGACAGACCTCCAGTGGTGGACAGTCAAAGCCCACCTGTCACAGGGCAAAATCTATACGAACAAGGCCCTGATTCAGATATTCACGGACGCAAGTCTCCAAGGCTGGGGAGCAACCTTGGGAGAGAACTTCGTGCAGGGCAAGTGGTCCGAACCAACATCCTCTCTCCCGATCAACCTGCTCGAGCTGCGCGCCATATTTCTGGCTCTACAACACTTCAGCGCGACAATGAAGAACAAACACGTCCTCGTCAGGACAGACAATGTGGCGGCCAAAACCTACCTGAATCATCCAGAATGCCCCTATTGAGTGTCGCTATACGATTACCCTAATAGACTATTTTAGTAAGTGGCCAGAAATAGCATTTACATCAGGAGCAACTTCTGCTGCTATAATTAAGTTCCTCTGTGTAGTTTTCAGTAGAGAAGGGGACCCCAAAGAGCTGGTCTCTGATAATGGTGCTCAATTTACTTCCAGGGAGTTTGAAACCTTCCTGGCAGAACGAAATATTATACATAGGAAATCATCAGTGTATTATCCACAAGCGAATGGAGAAATTGAGCGCTTTAATAGAAGTTTGAAAGATAGCTTGCAGACAGCTAGATTGGAAGGGAAGGCATGGGTTGCGTTTACCACTGAATTTCTGCAAGCGTATAGGGCAACTAAACATGCGACAACTCAGAGATCACCAGCAGAATTGTTGCATGGGAGAGAAATGCATACTAAGTTGAATATTAGTGGATTCCCAAAAGTAAAAACCGTTGTACCATCTGAAGCTGGTTTGAGGAAAAGAGTGGAGCAGAGGCAAAAGCAGTATAAAGCTTATGCTGATGAGCGTAGCGGTGCTAAGGATATTTCATTTGAATGTGGATCATTGGTGAGAGTAAAAAGACCAGGTATTGTGCGAAAGGGAGAATGTACGCCCTTGTGTGCATACATCCTGAGTCCGGCATCACATGTGTTGATGGGCAGCTGCATGTGTCCTGAGCTCCCAGCGTTAATTGCCAGGAGCAGCCATCGTCATCTTACCGCTCTCCTCATGCCTCCCACTTTCCCTTTACAGGTACTCCATCACCTACCGAAGGTGGCCAGACCTCTGCAGAGGAGGAGGAGGAGGAGGGGGAGAGCATGGAGCGGGGAGCAGGGGAAGGTGGGTGCAAACTCAAAGTGCCGCACGTGGCAATGATAGCAGGCTTCAGACCTCCATCAAGAGGTGTCAAAATGGACAAAGTTGACATCTTTGAACTTGCTTTTCCGGAACATCAGGAGAGACGGCTAGAGCTTTGGCCTCCGAGGCGCCATCTGCAAGGCCTGCAGGCTCCCTCGAGGGGATATCGAGCGCAAACATGGTGCTGATGAGTGAGTTCCTTATTGATCGCATGTTCTCCTGCGGTTTAGACAACTATTCCTCTGCATGGCCTCTGCTGAGGCGTGTTCCACATTACGAACTAGCCAGAGTTCTTTGAGGTTGTATACGGGCATGTGTGTAAGGGGGAAGCAGTGGGCCTCGCAGACCTTAACTCAGGGAAACCTGTCAGTGAAGGGATTACTGGACAGGTCTGTCCATGCATAACAAGCTGGTTGAGGAAAAGGGAGCAAAGGGTGATTGTGAGTGGAAAGTTCTCGCCATGGTGGAGAGACTTAGGGAGCTGTGTGTTTCATTTCGATGGAGAGAAGGTTGACAGGTGACCGTCAGATATCAGTTCAGATATTTTACATCATGTCATGTTGATGTGGGAGCAAGCTTGTGTACTGCTGAACAAGAGGCTAGCACCCAAGGATGTAGGCAAGACGGAAAGGGGGCCCCAGCTTCAAACTTCCCATTACATGTCCTGAGTTCAAAACATCCCTTTTTTCGGATTTCAGTGTTTTTTCCACAGATTCTGGCCCGTGAGGGGCACAGTGCTCATGCAAACGGAACAAAAATTTAAGGGATTTTTGGGGAGGCACCTCTGATGATGCCGGACAGGTTTTGAGAGGTTTGGTTCGGGGGGCCAAAATTTATGGACCACCAGAGGGGGTGCCCCCATCCCCCATTGTTTCCAGGGGGAGCTAGTAGGAGATGGGGGTTAGCCCTTTGATGGGTGGCCCCCATCTTCTATTAGCACACTTCTGCTCATCTCCAGACTGGAAGACCCTGGATGTCTCTCCTTTCTACAGTTGCGGTCTGTGCACGTGACAACAGTGGCATGTTCGAATGGTCACTGATTTGCCACGCCAGGACTCACCCATGCCCTCTTTTTCCTTCTTTATTGGCAGTCAGAGATTTGCAGCGCCATGTTCGCACCCTCGAGGAAGAACAGAAACAGCAGGAGAAGGAAATGAAGAGCCTAAAGCAGTCCAACCAGGAAATGGAGGCCACACTGGAAAGACCCACCTAACCCACCTAACCCACCCACCTAACCTAACCCACCTAATCCACTTAACCCAACCCAACCCAACCCCACCTAACCCAACCCCACCTAACCTAACCCCACCTAACCTAACCCACCTAACCGCTTGGCTGACGGGTGGACGTGTATCTGTTGAGCTCCGAGAGAGAACACAAAAACAGCTAAAAAGTGAGTTAAAAGTGCATTTGGAATTGTTCCAAAAGGTGCCCCAGGCGTCCGAAGCTCCCGGGCACAAGTGGAGGCCCAACAAGAAGCGATGGAAGGGGCTGGGGGGGCCGAGAGAAAGCGACCTGAAAATGGCCACGGCAGGAAAAACCGGCTGCAAAAGCGAAAGTGCCCAGCCGACGTTGAAGCAAACTGGCCAAAAAATGGAATTTAAATGCATTTTGAAAGACATAAAAGAGACACCCGGGGAGGGGGAACGTCCCTGGGGGCGGCGGCAGGGAAACCCCAGGGGTGACCCCCAGGAAGGCGATGGCGACGCTGGCGAAGGGCGCAGAGCGAGGGATAAGGAGCCGGGAGGAAAAAATCCAAAGCGGAGCGTTTCCAAACGCTCCGCAGAGACCAAGAGGGGATTCAAACGAACGGAGGGGTGAAGCGAAACAACTCCCAGGGAGGCATCAGCTCGGGGGACCCCCCAGGACATCGCTGAGAAGCCAGGCTGAGTAGCGGTGCTGCGGCCGGGGCTGGAGGTTGGCAACCGAGGGGCCTGGGAAGAGAAACAAGGCGCAGGCAAAACAACAGGTGGCTTTGCCAAAACTTCGGAGAGTGCCCAGAGAGAGAGCGCGAGGGAGGGGGCCGAGAGCTCTGGCTGGCCAGAACGAAACAAGCAGGGGGAGGAGGAGGAGCAGGGAGACGTCATCATCATTGAGGAGCAGCTGGACTTCGACCCTTCGGACCCACAAAAGCACCCTCCACTGGAGGACAGCCTGCACGGGGAGAGGGAAGGGGACGAAGCCATGGACGAGGAGCTGGCGCAGAGGCTGCTCCGGGAAGGGGGCAGCCAGCTCTGCAGCGACAGGGACTTCAGAGCGCTCGTAGAGTACACCCATCGCATCTTCCAGGAAGAGGAGCAGTGGAAGACCAACTTCCCGGAGATGAAGGCGGTCCTGCAGGCGGACAGAGAGGAGTGCAGCAAGCAGCAGAAATCAACTGGGAGAGCATGTTGGGGCTGCAGATAGGACACAGAGAAGAAGCCATCAGAGCCAGATGGGAGCAGGAGAGGAAGCTCCCGTGGCTGCACACCACGCGCCTGATGGAGGGAAGCAAGGTCAAAGAGCTGCTCAAGACCTACGGGAAGATCTTGGAGCACGTCTGCATCGTCCCGCTGCCCACGGAAAAGCTCAAGCAGGTGAGGCGACCCGGGACGCTGGCGTACCTGCTCGACAAGACCTTCTGCAGTCTGCAACCGCTGCTGGCCGGCAACCTGCCGGGGGAGCCCAGAGACATCTACAAGACCACGTACGACCTCAGCATGGCCAAAGCCGTGGTCCAGAGGCTGCTCCACGCCCGAATCTCGGAGGACGTGCTGCAGTACGTCCTGCCGCACCAAATGAGAGAGGAGGGGTTCGCGGACTGGATCCACGAGATGGTCAGTAAGTGGGAGCAGGTGCAGGAGAACCACTACGAACTGCTCACGGAGACAGGAGGGAAGCGGAACCTGAACGAGATGGTGCCTTTCAGCAGGAGACCCGGGGAAGTGGAGAGCCACATGGTGGTGGACTGAATGGTGGATCAACCTATGGCAGAGGATAAAAGTGAGGAAGCAGCAGATGACAACGAAGAAGGCGACGGTGGCGGAGGAAAAGAAGAAGACCGAGGAGAAGCAGCAAGGGGCACAGCGGTCCCATGCAAACCCAGAGGCGGCGGTGGCGGCGCACAAGGCAGCGACATCGCTCGAGGAAGCCGGGCAAGGGCAGGACAGCAGATGGCGCAAAAACAACAACCCATGCCAGCAACGGGCCTGCCACAAAGTAAACCCCTGCCACAGCTGCCCAAGCCGAGACCCCCGCCCCCGCCAGAAAAGATAGCGACGGCGGCAGCAGCGGCAACAGCAGCAGCTCCAAAGGCGACGGAAGAGACAAGCGAGCCAACAGAAGAGGCGGCCAGAAAGAAACAGCAAACGGCCAGTAAGAGCACCGGAGGAAGCAGGAAAAGAAAGAAAGCAGAAGAAGAAGAACAAGAGGAAAATGGAGAAAGAGAAAGCGAAGGAGGAAGGAAAAGAACAAGACAGAGAAACAGAAGACAACGACGACAGAGAAGAGATCGTGATCGGCAGCACCAGCTACGAGGAGGAAAGCGACACCTCAGAAGCAGAAGTCAGCAGCAGCTGTGACGACAGAGAGAAGGAGAAGGAGAAGAAAAAGAAGAAAGCAAAGAAAGGACAAACAACACAGGCAGAAAGGAGAAGGAAGAGGAAAAACAAAACGGACCCCGGAAAGGGAAAATCGAAGGCAAAGAAAAACTGGTACACGGAAACCGAGGAGGAGGAAGAGGAGGAGAAGGAGAGGAGAAGGAGAGAAAAGCAAAAAAGAGACGACAGCGGCGGCAGCGGCGGCGGCAGCAGCAGAAACAGCAACAGGGACGACAGAGACAGCGACAGCAGCAGCGGACCCGTACAGACACAAGAGAGAGAACCGGAACTTTGGTGACAGCGACCCGGGAGACAAGGGAAGCGCAAACACAGCAGCAGCAGCATACCGGCAGAAGAGAGGGTCGTACTTACGCACAAATCGCGCAGGGACAAGGAGGAGGAGGAAGAGGAGATGGAAGAAGGCCGGTGGCGGCGACAACAACAGCGGCAGCAGCCCCGCAAACCCACGGCGGAGAGAGGAGGAGAACTGAAAGGACAGAGCAAGCGACAGAGAGGACGGAAACGAGGAGAGGAGAGGCAGCGGCGGCCAGAGGAGACGATGGCGGAGCAGGAAGAGGGGGGCAGAGAGAGGGACCCCCGAAAGAGGTTCGTCGTGCGCATGCGGTACCGTGGAAACGACGAAAAGGTGCTGACCAGGGAGTTCCTGGTGGGCACGTTCCCCACCCCCCCCCCCCCCCACCCCCCCCCCCCCCCACCCCCCCCCCCCCCCACCCCCCCCCCCCCCCACCCCCCCCCCCCCCCACCCCCCCCCCCCCCCACCCCCCCCCCCCCCCACCCCCCCCCCCCCCCACCCCCCCCCCCCCCCACCCCCCCCCCCCCCCACCCCCCCCCCCCCCCACCCCCCCCCCCCCCCACCCCCCCCCCCCCCCACCCCCCCCCCCCCCCACCCCCCCCCCCCCCCACCCCCCCCCCCCCCCACCCCCCCCCCCCCCCACCCCCCCCCCCCCCCACCCCCCCCCCCCCCCACCCCCCCCCCCCCCCACCCCCCCCCCCCCCCACCCCCCCCCCCCCCCACCCCCCCCCCCCCCCACCCCCCCCCCCCCCCACCCCCCCCCCCCCCCACCCCCCCCCCCCCCCACCCCCCCCCCCCCCCACCCCCCCCCCCCCCCACCCCCCCCCCCCCCCACCCCCCCCCCCCCCCACCCCCCCCCCCCCCCACCCCCCCCCCCCCCCACCCCCCCCCCCCCCCACCCCCCCCCCCCCCCACCCCCCCCCCCCCCCACCCCCCCCCCCCCCCACCCCCCCCCCCCCCCACCCCCCCCCCCCCCCACCCCCCCCCCCCCCCACCCCCCCCCCCCCCCACCCCCCCCCCCCCCCACCCCCCCCCCCCCCCACCCCCCCCCCCCCCCACCCCCCCCCCCCCCCACCCCCCCCCCCCCCCACCCCCCCCCCCCCCCACCCCCCCCCCCCCCCACCCCCCCCCCCCCCCACCCCCCCCCCCCCCCACCCCCCCCCCCCCCCACCCCCCCCCCCCCCCACCCCCCCCCCCCCCCACCCCCCCCCCCCCCCACCCCCCCCCCCCCCCACCCCCCCCCCCCCCCACCCCCCCCCCCCCCCACCCCCCCCCCCCCCCACCCCCCCCCCCCCCCACCCCCCCCCCCCCCCACCCCCCCCCCCCCCCACCCCCCCCCCCCCCCACCCCCCCCCCCCCCCACCCCCCCCCCCCCCCACCCCCCCCCCCCCCCACCCCCCCCCCCCCCCACCCCCCCCCCCCCCCACCCCCCCCCCCCCCCACCCCCCCCCCCCCCCACCCCCCCCCCCCCCCACCCCCCCCCCCCCCCACCCCCCCCCCCCCCCACCCCCCCCCCCCCCCACCCCCCCCCCCCCCCACCCCCCCCCCCCCCCACCCCCCCCCCCCCCCACCCCCCCCCCCCCCCACCCCCCCCCCCCCCCACCCCCCCCCCCCCCCACCCCCCCCCCCCCCCACCCCCCCCCCCCCCCACCCCCCCCCCCCCCCACCCCCCCCCCCCCCCACCCCCCCCCCCCCCCACCCCCCCCCCCCCCCACCCCCCCCCCCCCCCACCCCCCCCCCCCCCCACCCCCCCCCCCCCCCACCCCCCCCCCCCCCCACCCCCCCCCCCCCCCACCCCCCCCCCCCCCCACCCCCCCCCCCCCCCACCCCCCCCCCCCCCCACCCCCCCCCCCCCCCACCCCCCCCCCCCCCCACCCCCCCCCCCCCCCACCCCCCCCCCCCCCCACCCCCCCCCCCCCCCACCCCCCCCCCCCCCCACCCCCCCCCCCCCCCACCCCCCCCCCCCCCCACCCCCCCCCCCCCCCACCCCCCCCCCCCCCCACCCCCCCCCCCCCCCACCCCCCCCCCCCCCCACCCCCCCCCCCCCCCACCCCCCCCCCCCCCCACCCCCCCCCCCCCCCACCCCCCCCCCCCCCCACCCCCCCCCCCCCCCACCCCCCCCCCCCCCCACCCCCCCCCCCCCCCACCCCCCCCCCCCCCCACCCCCCCCCCCCCCCACCCCCCCCCCCCCCCACCCCCCCCCCCCCCCACCCCCCCCCCCCCCCACCCCCCCCCCCCCCCACCCCCCCCCCCCCCCACCCCCCCCCCCCCCCACCCCCCCCCCCCCCCACCCCCCCCCCCCCCCACCCCCCCCCCCCCCCACCCCCCCCCCCCCCCACCCCCCCCCCCCCCCACCCCCCCCCCCCCCCACCCCCCCCCCCCCCCACCCCCCCCCCCCCCCACCCCCCCCCCCCCCCACCCCCCCCCCCCCCCACCCCCCCCCCCCCCCACCCCCCCCCCCCCCCACCCCCCCCCCCCCCCACCCCCCCCCCCCCCCACCCCCCCCCCCCCCCACCCCCCCCCCCCCCCACCCCCCCCCCCCCCCACCCCCCCCCCCCCCCACCCCCCCCCCCCCCCACCCCCCCCCCCCCCCACCCCCCCCCCCCCCCACCCCCCCCCCCCCCCACCCCCCCCCCCCCCCACCCCCCCCCCCCCCCACCCCCCCCCCCCCCCACCCCCCCCCCCCCCCACCCCCCCCCCCCCCCACCCCCCCCCCCCCCCACCCCCCCCCCCCCCCACCCCCCCCCCCCCCCACCCCCCCCCCCCCCCACCCCCCCCCCCCCCCACCCCCCCCCCCCCCCACCCCCCCCCCCCCCCACCCCCCCCCCCCCCCACCCCCCCCCCCCCCCACCCCCCCCCCCCCCCACCCCCCCCCCCCCCCACCCCCCCCCCCCCCCACCCCCCCCCCCCCCCACCCCCCCCCCCCCCCACCCCCCCCCCCCCCCACCCCCCCCCCCCCCCACCCCCCCCCCCCCCCACCCCCCCCCCCCCCCACCCCCCCCCCCCCCCACCCCCCCCCCCCCCCACCCCCCCCCCCCCCCACCCCCCCCCCCCCCCACCCCCCCCCCCCCCCACCCCCCCCCCCCCCCACCCCCCCCCCCCCCCACCCCCCCCCCCCCCCACCCCCCCCCCCCCCCACCCCCCCCCCCCCCCACCCCCCCCCCCCCCCACCCCCCCCCCCCCCCACCCCCCCCCCCCCCCACCCCCCCCCCCCCCCACCCCCCCCCCCCCCCACCCCCCCCCCCCCCCACCCCCCCCCCCCCCCACCCCCCCCCCCCCCCACCCCCCCCCCCCCCCACCCCCCCCCCCCCCCACCCCCCCCCCCCCCCACCCCCCCCCCCCCCCACCCCCCCCCCCCCCCACCCCCCCCCCCCCCCACCCCCCCCCCCCCCCACCCCCCCCCCCCCCCACCCCCCCCCCCCCCCACCCCCCCCCCCCCCCACCCCCCCCCCCCCCCACCCCCCCCCCCCCCCACCCCCCCCCCCCCCCACCCCCCCCCCCCCCCACCCCCCCCCCCCCCCACCCCCCCCCCCCCCCACCCCCCCCCCCCCCCACCCCCCCCCCCCCCCACCCCCCCCCCCCCCCACCCCCCCCCCCCCCCACCCCCCCCCCCCCCCACCCCCCCCCCCCCCCACCCCCCCCCCCCCCCACCCCCCCCCCCCCCCACCCCCCCCCCCCCCCACCCCCCCCCCCCCCCACCCCCCCCCCCCCCCACCCCCCCCCCCCCCCACCCCCCCCCCCCCCCACCCCCCCCCCCCCCCACCCCCCCCCCCCCCCACCCCCCCCCCCCCCCACCCCCCCCCCCCCCCACCCCCCCCCCCCCCCACCCCCCCCCCCCCCCACCCCCCCCCCCCCCCACCCCCCCCCCCCCCCACCCCCCCCCCCCCCCACCCCCCCCCCCCCCCACCCCCCCCCCCCCCCACCCCCCCCCCCCCCCACCCCCCCCCCCCCCCACCCCCCCCCCCCCCCACCCCCCCCCCCCCCCACCCCCCCCCCCCCCCACCCCCCCCCCCCCCCACCCCCCCCCCCCCCCACCCCCCCCCCCCCCCACCCCCCCCCCCCCCCACCCCCCCCCCCCCCCACCCCCCCCCCCCCCCACCCCCCCCCCCCCCCACCCCCCCCCCCCCCCACCCCCCCCCCCCCCCACCCCCCCCCCCCCCCACCCCCCCCCCCCCCCACCCCCCCCCCCCCCCACCCCCCCCCCCCCCCACCCCCCCCCCCCCCCACCCCCCCCCCCCCCCACCCCCCCCCCCCCCCACCCCCCCCCCCCCCCACCCCCCCCCCCCCCCACCCCCCCCCCCCCCCACCCCCCCCCCCCCCCACCCCCCCCCCCCCCCACCCCCCCCCCCCCCCACCCCCCCCCCCCCCCACCCCCCCCCCCCCCCACCCCCCCCCCCCCCCACCCCCCCCCCCCCCCACCCCCCCCCCCCCCCACCCCCCCCCCCCCCCACCCCCCCCCCCCCCCACCCCCCCCCCCCCCCACCCCCCCCCCCCCCCACCCCCCCCCCCCCCCACCCCCCCCCCCCCCCACCCCCCCCCCCCCCCACCCCCCCCCCCCCCCACCCCCCCCCCCCCCCACCCCCCCCCCCCCCCACCCCCCCCCCCCCCCACCCCCCCCCCCCCCCACCCCCCCCCCCCCCCACCCCCCCCCCCCCCCACCCCCCCCCCCCCCCACCCCCCCCCCCCCCCACCCCCCCCCCCCCCCACCCCCCCCCCCCCCCACCCCCCCCCCCCCCCACCCCCCCCCCCCCCCACCCCCCCCCCCCCCCACCCCCCCCCCCCCCCACCCCCCCCCCCCCCCACCCCCCCCCCCCCCCACCCCCCCCCCCCCCCACCCCCCCCCCCCCCCACCCCCCCCCCCCCCCACCCCCCCCCCCCCCCACCCCCCCCCCCCCCCACCCCCCCCCCCCCCCACCCCCCCCCCCCCCCACCCCCCCCCCCCCCCACCCCCCCCCCCCCCCACCCCCCCCCCCCCCCACCCCCCCCCCCCCCCACCCCCCCCCCCCCCCACCCCCCCCCCCCCCCACCCCCCCCCCCCCCCACCCCCCCCCCCCCCCACCCCCCCCCCCCCCCACCCCCCCCCCCCCCCACCCCCCCCCCCCCCCACCCCCCCCCCCCCCCACCCCCCCCCCCCCCCACCCCCCCCCCCCCCCACCCCCCCCCCCCCCCACCCCCCCCCCCCCCCACCCCCCCCCCCCCCCACCCCCCCCCCCCCCCACCCCCCCCCCCCCCCACCCCCCCCCCCCCCCACCCCCCCCCCCCCCCACCCCCCCCCCCCCCCACCCCCCCCCCCCCCCACCCCCCCCCCCCCCCACCCCCCCCCCCCCCCACCCCCCCCCCCCCCCACCCCCCCCCCCCCCCACCCCCCCCCCCCCCCACCCCCCCCCCCCCCCACCCCCCCCCCCCCCCACCCCCCCCCCCCCCCACCCCCCCCCCCCCCCACCCCCCCCCCCCCCCACCCCCCCCCCCCCCCACCCCCCCCCCCCCCCACCCCCCCCCCCCCCCACCCCCCCCCCCCCCCACCCCCCCCCCCCCCCACCCCCCCCCCCCCCCACCCCCCCCCCCCCCCACCCCCCCCCCCCCCCACCCCCCCCCCCCCCCACCCCCCCCCCCCCCCACCCCCCCCCCCCCCCACCCCCCCCCCCCCCCACCCCCCCCCCCCCCCACCCCCCCCCCCCCCCACCCCCCCCCCCCCCCACCCCCCCCCCCCCCCACCCCCCCCCCCCCCCACCCCCCCCCCCCCCCACCCCCCCCCCCCCCCACCCCCCCCCCCCCCCACCCCCCCCCCCCCCCACCCCCCCCCCCCCCCACCCCCCCCCCCCCCCACCCCCCCCCCCCCCCACCCCCCCCCCCCCCCACCCCCCCCCCCCCCCACCCCCCCCCCCCCCCACCCCCCCCCCCCCCCACCCCCCCCCCCCCCCACCCCCCCCCCCCCCCACCCCCCCCCCCCCCCACCCCCCCCCCCCCCCACCCCCCCCCCCCCCCACCCCCCCCCCCCCCCACCCCCCCCCCCCCCCACCCCCCCCCCCCCCCACCCCCCCCCCCCCCCACCCCCCCCCCCCCCCACCCCCCCCCCCCCCCACCCCCCCCCCCCCCCACCCCCCCCCCCCCCCACCCCCCCCCCCCCCCACCCCCCCCCCCCCCCACCCCCCCCCCCCCCCACCCCCCCCCCCCCCCACCCCCCCCCCCCCCCACCCCCCCCCCCCCCCACCCCCCCCCCCCCCCACCCCCCCCCCCCCCCACCCCCCCCCCCCCCCACCCCCCCCCCCCCCCACCCCCCCCCCCCCCCACCCCCCCCCCCCCCCACCCCCCCCCCCCCCCACCCCCCCCCCCCCCCACCCCCCCCCCCCCCCACCCCCCCCCCCCCCCACCCCCCCCCCCCCCCACCCCCCCCCCCCCCCACCCCCCCCCCCCCCCACCCCCCCCCCCCCCCACCCCCCCCCCCCCCCACCCCCCCCCCCCCCCACCCCCCCCCCCCCCCACCCCCCCCCCCCCCCACCCCCCCCCCCCCCCACCCCCCCCCCCCCCCACCCCCCCCCCCCCCCACCCCCCCCCCCCCCCACCCCCCCCCCCCCCCACCCCCCCCCCCCCCCACCCCCCCCCCCCCCCACCCCCCCCCCCCCCCACCCCCCCCCCCCCCCACCCCCCCCCCCCCCCACCCCCCCCCCCCCCCACCCCCCCCCCCCCCCACCCCCCCCCCCCCCCACCCCCCCCCCCCCCCACCCCCCCCCCCCCCCACCCCCCCCCCCCCCCACCCCCCCCCCCCCCCACCCCCCCCCCCCCCCACCCCCCCCCCCCCCCACCCCCCCCCCCCCCCACCCCCCCCCCCCCCCACCCCCCCCCCCCCCCACCCCCCCCCCCCCCCACCCCCCCCCCCCCCCACCCCCCCCCCCCCCCACCCCCCCCCCCCCCCACCCCCCCCCCCCCCCACCCCCCCCCCCCCCCACCCCCCCCCCCCCCCACCCCCCCCCCCCCCCACCCCCCCCCCCCCCCACCCCCCCCCCCCCCCACCCCCCCCCCCCCCCACCCCCCCCCCCCCCCACCCCCCCCCCCCCCCACCCCCCCCCCCCCCCACCCCCCCCCCCCCCCACCCCCCCCCCCCCCCACCCCCCCCCCCCCCCACCCCCCCCCCCCCCCACCCCCCCCCCCCCCCACCCCCCCCCCCCCCCACCCCCCCCCCCCCCCACCCCCCCCCCCCCCCACCCCCCCCCCCCCCCACCCCCCCCCCCCCCCACCCCCCCCCCCCCCCACCCCCCCCCCCCCCCACCCCCCCCCCCCCCCACCCCCCCCCCCCCCCACCCCCCCCCCCCCCCACCCCCCCCCCCCCCCACCCCCCCCCCCCCCCACCCCCCCCCCCCCCCACCCCCCCCCCCCCCCACCCCCCCCCCCCCCCACCCCCCCCCCCCCCCACCCCCCCCCCCCCCCACCCCCCCCCCCCCCCACCCCCCCCCCCCCCCACCCCCCCCCCCCCCCACCCCCCCCCCCCCCCACCCCCCCCCCCCCCCACCCCCCCCCCCCCCCACCCCCCCCCCCCCCCACCCCCCCCCCCCCCCACCCCCCCCCCCCCCCACCCCCCCCCCCCCCCACCCCCCCCCCCCCCCACCCCCCCCCCCCCCCACCCCCCCCCCCCCCCACCCCCCCCCCCCCCCACCCCCCCCCCCCCCCACCCCCCCCCCCCCCCACCCCCCCCCCCCCCCACCCCCCCCCCCCCCCACCCCCCCCCCCCCCCACCCCCCCCCCCCCCCACCCCCCCCCCCCCCCACCCCCCCCCCCCCCCACCCCCCCCCCCCCCCACCCCCCCCCCCCCCCACCCCCCCCCCCCCCCACCCCCCCCCCCCCCCACCCCCCCCCCCCCCCACCCCCCCCCCCCCCCACCCCCCCCCCCCCCCACCCCCCCCCCCCCCCACCCCCCCCCCCCCCCACCCCCCCCCCCCCCCACCCCCCCCCCCCCCCACCCCCCCCCCCCCCCACCCCCCCCCCCCCCCACCCCCCCCCCCCCCCACCCCCCCCCCCCCCCACCCCCCCCCCCCCCCACCCCCCCCCCCCCCCACCCCCCCCCCCCCCCACCCCCCCCCCCCCCCACCCCCCCCCCCCCCCACCCCCCCCCCCCCCCACCCCCCCCCCCCCCCACCCCCCCCCCCCCCCACCCCCCCCCCCCCCCACCCCCCCCCCCCCCCACCCCCCCCCCCCCCCACCCCCCCCCCCCCCCACCCCCCCCCCCCCCCACCCCCCCCCCCCCCCACCCCCCCCCCCCCCCACCCCCCCCCCCCCCCACCCCCCCCCCCCCCCACCCCCCCCCCCCCCCACCCCCCCCCCCCCCCACCCCCCCCCCCCCCCACCCCCCCCCCCCCCCACCCCCCCCCCCCCCCACCCCCCCCCCCCCCCACCCCCCCCCCCCCCCACCCCCCCCCCCCCCCACCCCCCCCCCCCCCCACCCCCCCCCCCCCCCACCCCCCCCCCCCCCCACCCCCCCCCCCCCCCACCCCCCCCCCCCCCCACCCCCCCCCCCCCCCACCCCCCCCCCCCCCCACCCCCCCCCCCCCCCACCCCCCCCCCCCCCCACCCCCCCCCCCCCCCACCCCCCCCCCCCCCCACCCCCCCCCCCCCCCACCCCCCCCCCCCCCCACCCCCCCCCCCCCCCACCCCCCCCCCCCCCCACCCCCCCCCCCCCCCACCCCCCCCCCCCCCCACCCCCCCCCCCCCCCACCCCCCCCCCCCCCCACCCCCCCCCCCCCCCACCCCCCCCCCCCCCCACCCCCCCCCCCCCCCACCCCCCCCCCCCCCCACCCCCCCCCCCCCCCACCCCCCCCCCCCCCCACCCCCCCCCCCCCCCACCCCCCCCCCCCCCCACCCCCCCCCCCCCCCACCCCCCCCCCCCCCCACCCCCCCCCCCCCCCACCCCCCCCCCCCCCCACCCCCCCCCCCCCCCACCCCCCCCCCCCCCCACCCCCCCCCCCCCCCACCCCCCCCCCCCCCCACCCCCCCCCCCCCCCACCCCCCCCCCCCCCCACCCCCCCCCCCCCCCACCCCCCCCCCCCCCCACCCCCCCCCCCCCCCACCCCCCCCCCCCCCCACCCCCCCCCCCCCCCACCCCCCCCCCCCCCCACCCCCCCCCCCCCCCACCCCCCCCCCCCCCCACCCCCCCCCCCCCCCACCCCCCCCCCCCCCCACCCCCCCCCCCCCCCACCCCCCCCCCCCCCCACCCCCCCCCCCCCCCACCCCCCCCCCCCCCCACCCCCCCCCCCCCCCACCCCCCCCCCCCCCCACCCCCCCCCCCCCCCACCCCCCCCCCCCCCCACCCCCCCCCCCCCCCACCCCCCCCCCCCCCCACCCCCCCCCCCCCCCACCCCCCCCCCCCCCCACCCCCCCCCCCCCCCACCCCCCCCCCCCCCCACCCCCCCCCCCCCCCACCCCCCCCCCCCCCCACCCCCCCCCCCCCCCACCCCCCCCCCCCCCCACCCCCCCCCCCCCCCACCCCCCCCCCCCCCCACCCCCCCCCCCCCCCACCCCCCCCCCCCCCCACCCCCCCCCCCCCCCACCCCCCCCCCCCCCCACCCCCCCCCCCCCCCACCCCCCCCCCCCCCCACCCCCCCCCCCCCCCACCCCCCCCCCCCCCCACCCCCCCCCCCCCCCACCCCCCCCCCCCCCCACCCCCCCCCCCCCCCACCCCCCCCCCCCCCCACCCCCCCCCCCCCCCACCCCCCCCCCCCCCCACCCCCCCCCCCCCCCACCCCCCCCCCCCCCCACCCCCCCCCCCCCCCACCCCCCCCCCCCCCCACCCCCCCCCCCCCCCACCCCCCCCCCCCCCCACCCCCCCCCCCCCCCACCCCCCCCCCCCCCCACCCCCCCCCCCCCCCACCCCCCCCCCCCCCCACCCCCCCCCCCCCCCACCCCCCCCCCCCCCCACCCCCCCCCCCCCCCACCCCCCCCCCCCCCCACCCCCCCCCCCCCCCACCCCCCCCCCCCCCCACCCCCCCCCCCCCCCACCCCCCCCCCCCCCCACCCCCCCCCCCCCCCACCCCCCCCCCCCCCCACCCCCCCCCCCCCCCACCCCCCCCCCCCCCCACCCCCCCCCCCCCCCACCCCCCCCCCCCCCCACCCCCCCCCCCCCCCACCCCCCCCCCCCCCCACCCCCCCCCCCCCCCACCCCCCCCCCCCCCCACCCCCCCCCCCCCCCACCCCCCCCCCCCCCCACCCCCCCCCCCCCCCACCCCCCCCCCCCCCCACCCCCCCCCCCCCCCACCCCCCCCCCCCCCCACCCCCCCCCCCCCCCACCCCCCCCCCCCCCCACCCCCCCCCCCCCCCACCCCCCCCCCCCCCCACCCCCCCCCCCCCCCACCCCCCCCCCCCCCCACCCCCCCCCCCCCCCACCCCCCCCCCCCCCCACCCCCCCCCCCCCCCACCCCCCCCCCCCCCCACCCCCCCCCCCCCCCACCCCCCCCCCCCCCCACCCCCCCCCCCCCCCACCCCCCCCCCCCCCCACCCCCCCCCCCCCCCACCCCCCCCCCCCCCCACCCCCCCCCCCCCCCACCCCCCCCCCCCCCCACCCCCCCCCCCCCCCACCCCCCCCCCCCCCCACCCCCCCCCCCCCCCACCCCCCCCCCCCCCCACCCCCCCCCCCCCCCACCCCCCCCCCCCCCCACCCCCCCCCCCCCCCACCCCCCCCCCCCCCCACCCCCCCCCCCCCCCACCCCCCCCCCCCCCCACCCCCCCCCCCCCCCACCCCCCCCCCCCCCCACCCCCCCCCCCCCCCACCCCCCCCCCCCCCCACCCCCCCCCCCCCCCACCCCCCCCCCCCCCCACCCCCCCCCCCCCCCACCCCCCCCCCCCCCCACCCCCCCCCCCCCCCACCCCCCCCCCCCCCCACCCCCCCCCCCCCCCACCCCCCCCCCCCCCCACCCCCCCCCCCCCCCACCCCCCCCCCCCCCCACCCCCCCCCCCCCCCACCCCCCCCCCCCCCCACCCCCCCCCCCCCCCACCCCCCCCCCCCCCCACCCCCCCCCCCCCCCACCCCCCCCCCCCCCCACCCCCCCCCCCCCCCACCCCCCCCCCCCCCCACCCCCCCCCCCCCCCACCCCCCCCCCCCCCCACCCCCCCCCCCCCCCACCCCCCCCCCCCCCCACCCCCCCCCCCCCCCACCCCCCCCCCCCCCCACCCCCCCCCCCCCCCACCCCCCCCCCCCCCCACCCCCCCCCCCCCCCACCCCCCCCCCCCCCCACCCCCCCCCCCCCCCACCCCCCCCCCCCCCCACCCCCCCCCCCCCCCACCCCCCCCCCCCCCCACCCCCCCCCCCCCCCACCCCCCCCCCCCCCCACCCCCCCCCCCCCCCACCCCCCCCCCCCCCCACCCCCCCCCCCCCCCACCCCCCCCCCCCCCCACCCCCCCCCCCCCCCACCCCCCCCCCCCCCCACCCCCCCCCCCCCCCACCCCCCCCCCCCCCCACCCCCCCCCCCCCCCACCCCCCCCCCCCCCCACCCCCCCCCCCCCCCACCCCCCCCCCCCCCCACCCCCCCCCCCCCCCACCCCCCCCCCCCCCCACCCCCCCCCCCCCCCACCCCCCCCCCCCCCCACCCCCCCCCCCCCCCACCCCCCCCCCCCCCCACCCCCCCCCCCCCCCACCCCCCCCCCCCCCCACCCCCCCCCCCCCCCACCCCCCCCCCCCCCCACCCCCCCCCCCCCCCACCCCCCCCCCCCCCCACCCCCCCCCCCCCCCACCCCCCCCCCCCCCCACCCCCCCCCCCCCCCACCCCCCCCCCCCCCCACCCCCCCCCCCCCCCACCCCCCCCCCCCCCCACCCCCCCCCCCCCCCACCCCCCCCCCCCCCCACCCCCCCCCCCCCCCACCCCCCCCCCCCCCCACCCCCCCCCCCCCCCACCCCCCCCCCCCCCCACCCCCCCCCCCCCCCACCCCCCCCCCCCCCCACCCCCCCCCCCCCCCACCCCCCCCCCCCCCCACCCCCCCCCCCCCCCACCCCCCCCCCCCCCCACCCCCCCCCCCCCCCACCCCCCCCCCCCCCCACCCCCCCCCCCCCCCACCCCCCCCCCCCCCCACCCCCCCCCCCCCCCACCCCCCCCCCCCCCCACCCCCCCCCCCCCCCACCCCCCCCCCCCCCCACCCCCCCCCCCCCCCACCCCCCCCCCCCCCCACCCCCCCCCCCCCCCACCCCCCCCCCCCCCCACCCCCCCCCCCCCCCACCCCCCCCCCCCCCCACCCCCCCCCCCCCCCACCCCCCCCCCCCCCCACCCCCCCCCCCCCCCACCCCCCCCCCCCCCCACCCCCCCCCCCCCCCACCCCCCCCCCCCCCCACCCCCCCCCCCCCCCACCCCCCCCCCCCCCCACCCCCCCCCCCCCCCACCCCCCCCCCCCCCCACCCCCCCCCCCCCCCACCCCCCCCCCCCCCCACCCCCCCCCCCCCCCACCCCCCCCCCCCCCCACCCCCCCCCCCCCCCACCCCCCCCCCCCCCCACCCCCCCCCCCCCCCACCCCCCCCCCCCCCCACCCCCCCCCCCCCCCACCCCCCCCCCCCCCCACCCCCCCCCCCCCCCACCCCCCCCCCCCCCCACCCCCCCCCCCCCCCACCCCCCCCCCCCCCCACCCCCCCCCCCCCCCACCCCCCCCCCCCCCCACCCCCCCCCCCCCCCACCCCCCCCCCCCCCCACCCCCCCCCCCCCCCACCCCCCCCCCCCCCCACCCCCCCCCCCCCCCACCCCCCCCCCCCCCCACCCCCCCCCCCCCCCACCCCCCCCCCCCCCCACCCCCCCCCCCCCCCACCCCCCCCCCCCCCCACCCCCCCCCCCCCCCACCCCCCCCCCCCCCCACCCCCCCCCCCCCCCACCCCCCCCCCCCCCCACCCCCCCCCCCCCCCACCCCCCCCCCCCCCCACCCCCCCCCCCCCCCACCCCCCCCCCCCCCCACCCCCCCCCCCCCCCACCCCCCCCCCCCCCCACCCCCCCCCCCCCCCACCCCCCCCCCCCCCCACCCCCCCCCCCCCCCACCCCCCCCCCCCCCCACCCCCCCCCCCCCCCACCCCCCCCCCCCCCCACCCCCCCCCCCCCCCACCCCCCCCCCCCCCCACCCCCCCCCCCCCCCACCCCCCCCCCCCCCCACCCCCCCCCCCCCCCACCCCCCCCCCCCCCCACCCCCCCCCCCCCCCACCCCCCCCCCCCCCCACCCCCCCCCCCCCCCACCCCCCCCCCCCCCCACCCCCCCCCCCCCCCACCCCCCCCCCCCCCCACCCCCCCCCCCCCCCACCCCCCCCCCCCCCCACCCCCCCCCCCCCCCACCCCCCCCCCCCCCCACCCCCCCCCCCCCCCACCCCCCCCCCCCCCCACCCCCCCCCCCCCCCACCCCCCCCCCCCCCCACCCCCCCCCCCCCCCACCCCCCCCCCCCCCCACCCCCCCCCCCCCCCACCCCCCCCCCCCCCCACCCCCCCCCCCCCCCACCCCCCCCCCCCCCCACCCCCCCCCCCCCCCACCCCCCCCCCCCCCCACCCCCCCCCCCCCCCACCCCCCCCCCCCCCCACCCCCCCCCCCCCCCACCCCCCCCCCCCCCCACCCCCCCCCCCCCCCACCCCCCCCCCCCCCCACCCCCCCCCCCCCCCACCCCCCCCCCCCCCCACCCCCCCCCCCCCCCACCCCCCCCCCCCCCCACCCCCCCCCCCCCCCACCCCCCCCCCCCCCCACCCCCCCCCCCCCCCACCCCCCCCCCCCCCCACCCCCCCCCCCCCCCACCCCCCCCCCCCCCCACCCCCCCCCCCCCCCACCCCCCCCCCCCCCCACCCCCCCCCCCCCCCACCCCCCCCCCCCCCCACCCCCCCCCCCCCCCACCCCCCCCCCCCCCCACCCCCCCCCCCCCCCACCCCCCCCCCCCCCCACCCCCCCCCCCCCCCACCCCCCCCCCCCCCCACCCCCCCCCCCCCCCACCCCCCCCCCCCCCCACCCCCCCCCCCCCCCACCCCCCCCCCCCCCCACCCCCCCCCCCCCCCACCCCCCCCCCCCCCCACCCCCCCCCCCCCCCACCCCCCCCCCCCCCCACCCCCCCCCCCCCCCACCCCCCCCCCCCCCCACCCCCCCCCCCCCCCACCCCCCCCCCCCCCCACCCCCCCCCCCCCCCACCCCCCCCCCCCCCCACCCCCCCCCCCCCCCACCCCCCCCCCCCCCCACCCCCCCCCCCCCCCACCCCCCCCCCCCCCCACCCCCCCCCCCCCCCACCCCCCCCCCCCCCCACCCCCCCCCCCCCCCACCCCCCCCCCCCCCCACCCCCCCCCCCCCCCACCCCCCCCCCCCCCCACCCCCCCCCCCCCCCACCCCCCCCCCCCCCCACCCCCCCCCCCCCCCACCCCCCCCCCCCCCCACCCCCCCCCCCCCCCACCCCCCCCCCCCCCCACCCCCCCCCCCCCCCACCCCCCCCCCCCCCCACCCCCCCCCCCCCCCACCCCCCCCCCCCCCCACCCCCCCCCCCCCCCACCCCCCCCCCCCCCCACCCCCCCCCCCCCCCACCCCCCCCCCCCCCCACCCCCCCCCCCCCCCACCCCCCCCCCCCCCCACCCCCCCCCCCCCCCACCCCCCCCCCCCCCCACCCCCCCCCCCCCCCACCCCCCCCCCCCCCCACCCCCCCCCCCCCCCACCCCCCCCCCCCCCCACCCCCCCCCCCCCCCACCCCCCCCCCCCCCCACCCCCCCCCCCCCCCACCCCCCCCCCCCCCCACCCCCCCCCCCCCCCACCCCCCCCCCCCCCCACCCCCCCCCCCCCCCACCCCCCCCCCCCCCCACCCCCCCCCCCCCCCACCCCCCCCCCCCCCCACCCCCCCCCCCCCCCACCCCCCCCCCCCCCCACCCCCCCCCCCCCCCACCCCCCCCCCCCCCCACCCCCCCCCCCCCCCACCCCCCCCCCCCCCCACCCCCCCCCCCCCCCACCCCCCCCCCCCCCCACCCCCCCCCCCCCCCACCCCCCCCCCCCCCCACCCCCCCCCCCCCCCACCCCCCCCCCCCCCCACCCCCCCCCCCCCCCACCCCCCCCCCCCCCCACCCCCCCCCCCCCCCACCCCCCCCCCCCCCCACCCCCCCCCCCCCCCACCCCCCCCCCCCCCCACCCCCCCCCCCCCCCACCCCCCCCCCCCCCCACCCCCCCCCCCCCCCACCCCCCCCCCCCCCCACCCCCCCCCCCCCCCACCCCCCCCCCCCCCCACCCCCCCCCCCCCCCACCCCCCCCCCCCCCCACCCCCCCCCCCCCCCACCCCCCCCCCCCCCCACCCCCCCCCCCCCCCACCCCCCCCCCCCCCCACCCCCCCCCCCCCCCACCCCCCCCCCCCCCCACCCCCCCCCCCCCCCACCCCCCCCCCCCCCCACCCCCCCCCCCCCCCACCCCCCCCCCCCCCCACCCCCCCCCCCCCCCACCCCCCCCCCCCCCCACCCCCCCCCCCCCCCACCCCCCCCCCCCCCCACCCCCCCCCCCCCCCACCCCCCCCCCCCCCCACCCCCCCCCCCCCCCACCCCCCCCCCCCCCCACCCCCCCCCCCCCCCACCCCCCCCCCCCCCCACCCCCCCCCCCCCCCACCCCCCCCCCCCCCCACCCCCCCCCCCCCCCACCCCCCCCCCCCCCCACCCCCCCCCCCCCCCACCCCCCCCCCCCCCCACCCCCCCCCCCCCCCACCCCCCCCCCCCCCCACCCCCCCCCCCCCCCACCCCCCCCCCCCCCCACCCCCCCCCCCCCCCACCCCCCCCCCCCCCCACCCCCCCCCCCCCCCACCCCCCCCCCCCCCCACCCCCCCCCCCCCCCACCCCCCCCCCCCCCCACCCCCCCCCCCCCCCACCCCCCCCCCCCCCCACCCCCCCCCCCCCCCACCCCCCCCCCCCCCCACCCCCCCCCCCCCCCACCCCCCCCCCCCCCCACCCCCCCCCCCCCCCACCCCCCCCCCCCCCCACCCCCCCCCCCCCCCACCCCCCCCCCCCCCCACCCCCCCCCCCCCCCACCCCCCCCCCCCCCCACCCCCCCCCCCCCCCACCCCCCCCCCCCCCCACCCCCCCCCCCCCCCACCCCCCCCCCCCCCCACCCCCCCCCCCCCCCACCCCCCCCCCCCCCCACCCCCCCCCCCCCCCACCCCCCCCCCCCCCCACCCCCCCCCCCCCCCACCCCCCCCCCCCCCCACCCCCCCCCCCCCCCACCCCCCCCCCCCCCCACCCCCCCCCCCCCCCACCCCCCCCCCCCCCCACCCCCCCCCCCCCCCACCCCCCCCCCCCCCCACCCCCCCCCCCCCCCACCCCCCCCCCCCCCCACCCCCCCCCCCCCCCACCCCCCCCCCCCCCCACCCCCCCCCCCCCCCACCCCCCCCCCCCCCCACCCCCCCCCCCCCCCACCCCCCCCCCCCCCCACCCCCCCCCCCCCCCACCCCCCCCCCCCCCCACCCCCCCCCCCCCCCACCCCCCCCCCCCCCCACCCCCCCCCCCCCCCACCCCCCCCCCCCCCCACCCCCCCCCCCCCCCACCCCCCCCCCCCCCCACCCCCCCCCCCCCCCACCCCCCCCCCCCCCCACCCCCCCCCCCCCCCACCCCCCCCCCCCCCCACCCCCCCCCCCCCCCACCCCCCCCCCCCCCCACCCCCCCCCCCCCCCACCCCCCCCCCCCCCCACCCCCCCCCCCCCCCACCCCCCCCCCCCCCCACCCCCCCCCCCCCCCACCCCCCCCCCCCCCCACCCCCCCCCCCCCCCACCCCCCCCCCCCCCCACCCCCCCCCCCCCCCACCCCCCCCCCCCCCCACCCCCCCCCCCCCCCACCCCCCCCCCCCCCCACCCCCCCCCCCCCCCACCCCCCCCCCCCCCCACCCCCCCCCCCCCCCACCCCCCCCCCCCCCCACCCCCCCCCCCCCCCACCCCCCCCCCCCCCCACCCCCCCCCCCCCCCACCCCCCCCCCCCCCCACCCCCCCCCCCCCCCACCCCCCCCCCCCCCCACCCCCCCCCCCCCCCACCCCCCCCCCCCCCCACCCCCCCCCCCCCCCACCCCCCCCCCCCCCCACCCCCCCCCCCCCCCACCCCCCCCCCCCCCCACCCCCCCCCCCCCCCACCCCCCCCCCCCCCCACCCCCCCCCCCCCCCACCCCCCCCCCCCCCCACCCCCCCCCCCCCCCACCCCCCCCCCCCCCCACCCCCCCCCCCCCCCACCCCCCCCCCCCCCCACCCCCCCCCCCCCCCACCCCCCCCCCCCCCCACCCCCCCCCCCCCCCACCCCCCCCCCCCCCCACCCCCCCCCCCCCCCACCCCCCCCCCCCCCCACCCCCCCCCCCCCCCACCCCCCCCCCCCCCCACCCCCCCCCCCCCCCACCCCCCCCCCCCCCCACCCCCCCCCCCCCCCACCCCCCCCCCCCCCCACCCCCCCCCCCCCCCACCCCCCCCCCCCCCCACCCCCCCCCCCCCCCACCCCCCCCCCCCCCCACCCCCCCCCCCCCCCACCCCCCCCCCCCCCCACCCCCCCCCCCCCCCACCCCCCCCCCCCCCCACCCCCCCCCCCCCCCACCCCCCCCCCCCCCCACCCCCCCCCCCCCCCACCCCCCCCCCCCCCCACCCCCCCCCCCCCCCACCCCCCCCCCCCCCCACCCCCCCCCCCCCCCACCCCCCCCCCCCCCCACCCCCCCCCCCCCCCACCCCCCCCCCCCCCCACCCCCCCCCCCCCCCACCCCCCCCCCCCCCCACCCCCCCCCCCCCCCACCCCCCCCCCCCCCCACCCCCCCCCCCCCCCACCCCCCCCCCCCCCCACCCCCCCCCCCCCCCACCCCCCCCCCCCCCCACCCCCCCCCCCCCCCACCCCCCCCCCCCCCCACCCCCCCCCCCCCCCACCCCCCCCCCCCCCCACCCCCCCCCCCCCCCACCCCCCCCCCCCCCCACCCCCCCCCCCCCCCACCCCCCCCCCCCCCCACCCCCCCCCCCCCCCACCCCCCCCCCCCCCCACCCCCCCCCCCCCCCACCCCCCCCCCCCCCCACCCCCCCCCCCCCCCACCCCCCCCCCCCCCCACCCCCCCCCCCCCCCACCCCCCCCCCCCCCCACCCCCCCCCCCCCCCACCCCCCCCCCCCCCCACCCCCCCCCCCCCCCACCCCCCCCCCCCCCCACCCCCCCCCCCCCCCACCCCCCCCCCCCCCCACCCCCCCCCCCCCCCACCCCCCCCCCCCCCCACCCCCCCCCCCCCCCACCCCCCCCCCCCCCCACCCCCCCCCCCCCCCACCCCCCCCCCCCCCCACCCCCCCCCCCCCCCACCCCCCCCCCCCCCCACCCCCCCCCCCCCCCACCCCCCCCCCCCCCCACCCCCCCCCCCCCCCACCCCCCCCCCCCCCCACCCCCCCCCCCCCCCACCCCCCCCCCCCCCCACCCCCCCCCCCCCCCACCCCCCCCCCCCCCCACCCCCCCCCCCCCCCACCCCCCCCCCCCCCCACCCCCCCCCCCCCCCACCCCCCCCCCCCCCCACCCCCCCCCCCCCCCACCCCCCCCCCCCCCCACCCCCCCCCCCCCCCACCCCCCCCCCCCCCCACCCCCCCCCCCCCCCACCCCCCCCCCCCCCCACCCCCCCCCCCCCCCACCCCCCCCCCCCCCCACCCCCCCCCCCCCCCACCCCCCCCCCCCCCCACCCCCCCCCCCCCCCACCCCCCCCCCCCCCCACCCCCCCCCCCCCCCACCCCCCCCCCCCCCCACCCCCCCCCCCCCCCACCCCCCCCCCCCCCCACCCCCCCCCCCCCCCACCCCCCCCCCCCCCCACCCCCCCCCCCCCCCACCCCCCCCCCCCCCCACCCCCCCCCCCCCCCACCCCCCCCCCCCCCCACCCCCCCCCCCCCCCACCCCCCCCCCCCCCCACCCCCCCCCCCCCCCACCCCCCCCCCCCCCCACCCCCCCCCCCCCCCACCCCCCCCCCCCCCCACCCCCCCCCCCCCCCACCCCCCCCCCCCCCCACCCCCCCCCCCCCCCACCCCCCCCCCCCCCCACCCCCCCCCCCCCCCACCCCCCCCCCCCCCCACCCCCCCCCCCCCCCACCCCCCCCCCCCCCCACCCCCCCCCCCCCCCACCCCCCCCCCCCCCCACCCCCCCCCCCCCCCACCCCCCCCCCCCCCCACCCCCCCCCCCCCCCACCCCCCCCCCCCCCCACCCCCCCCCCCCCCCACCCCCCCCCCCCCCCACCCCCCCCCCCCCCCACCCCCCCCCCCCCCCACCCCCCCCCCCCCCCACCCCCCCCCCCCCCCACCCCCCCCCCCCCCCACCCCCCCCCCCCCCCACCCCCCCCCCCCCCCACCCCCCCCCCCCCCCACCCCCCCCCCCCCCCACCCCCCCCCCCCCCCACCCCCCCCCCCCCCCACCCCCCCCCCCCCCCACCCCCCCCCCCCCCCACCCCCCCCCCCCCCCACCCCCCCCCCCCCCCACCCCCCCCCCCCCCCACCCCCCCCCCCCCCCACCCCCCCCCCCCCCCACCCCCCCCCCCCCCCACCCCCCCCCCCCCCCACCCCCCCCCCCCCCCACCCCCCCCCCCCCCCACCCCCCCCCCCCCCCACCCCCCCCCCCCCCCACCCCCCCCCCCCCCCACCCCCCCCCCCCCCCACCCCCCCCCCCCCCCACCCCCCCCCCCCCCCACCCCCCCCCCCCCCCACCCCCCCCCCCCCCCACCCCCCCCCCCCCCCACCCCCCCCCCCCCCCACCCCCCCCCCCCCCCACCCCCCCCCCCCCCCACCCCCCCCCCCCCCCACCCCCCCCCCCCCCCACCCCCCCCCCCCCCCACCCCCCCCCCCCCCCACCCCCCCCCCCCCCCACCCCCCCCCCCCCCCACCCCCCCCCCCCCCCACCCCCCCCCCCCCCCACCCCCCCCCCCCCCCACCCCCCCCCCCCCCCACCCCCCCCCCCCCCCACCCCCCCCCCCCCCCACCCCCCCCCCCCCCCACCCCCCCCCCCCCCCACCCCCCCCCCCCCCCACCCCCCCCCCCCCCCACCCCCCCCCCCCCCCACCCCCCCCCCCCCCCACCCCCCCCCCCCCCCACCCCCCCCCCCCCCCACCCCCCCCCCCCCCCACCCCCCCCCCCCCCCACCCCCCCCCCCCCCCACCCCCCCCCCCCCCCACCCCCCCCCCCCCCCACCCCCCCCCCCCCCCACCCCCCCCCCCCCCCACCCCCCCCCCCCCCCACCCCCCCCCCCCCCCACCCCCCCCCCCCCCCACCCCCCCCCCCCCCCACCCCCCCCCCCCCCCACCCCCCCCCCCCCCCACCCCCCCCCCCCCCCACCCCCCCCCCCCCCCACCCCCCCCCCCCCCCACCCCCCCCCCCCCCCACCCCCCCCCCCCCCCACCCCCCCCCCCCCCCACCCCCCCCCCCCCCCACCCCCCCCCCCCCCCACCCCCCCCCCCCCCCACCCCCCCCCCCCCCCACCCCCCCCCCCCCCCACCCCCCCCCCCCCCCACCCCCCCCCCCCCCCACCCCCCCCCCCCCCCACCCCCCCCCCCCCCCACCCCCCCCCCCCCCCACCCCCCCCCCCCCCCACCCCCCCCCCCCCCCACCCCCCCCCCCCCCCACCCCCCCCCCCCCCCACCCCCCCCCCCCCCCACCCCCCCCCCCCCCCACCCCCCCCCCCCCCCACCCCCCCCCCCCCCCACCCCCCCCCCCCCCCACCCCCCCCCCCCCCCACCCCCCCCCCCCCCCACCCCCCCCCCCCCCCACCCCCCCCCCCCCCCACCCCCCCCCCCCCCCACCCCCCCCCCCCCCCACCCCCCCCCCCCCCCACCCCCCCCCCCCCCCACCCCCCCCCCCCCCCACCCCCCCCCCCCCCCACCCCCCCCCCCCCCCACCCCCCCCCCCCCCCACCCCCCCCCCCCCCCACCCCCCCCCCCCCCCACCCCCCCCCCCCCCCACCCCCCCCCCCCCCCACCCCCCCCCCCCCCCACCCCCCCCCCCCCCCACCCCCCCCCCCCCCCACCCCCCCCCCCCCCCACCCCCCCCCCCCCCCACCCCCCCCCCCCCCCACCCCCCCCCCCCCCCACCCCCCCCCCCCCCCACCCCCCCCCCCCCCCACCCCCCCCCCCCCCCACCCCCCCCCCCCCCCACCCCCCCCCCCCCCCACCCCCCCCCCCCCCCACCCCCCCCCCCCCCCACCCCCCCCCCCCCCCACCCCCCCCCCCCCCCACCCCCCCCCCCCCCCACCCCCCCCCCCCCCCACCCCCCCCCCCCCCCACCCCCCCCCCCCCCCACCCCCCCCCCCCCCCACCCCCCCCCCCCCCCACCCCCCCCCCCCCCCACCCCCCCCCCCCCCCACCCCCCCCCCCCCCCACCCCCCCCCCCCCCCACCCCCCCCCCCCCCCACCCCCCCCCCCCCCCACCCCCCCCCCCCCCCACCCCCCCCCCCCCCCACCCCCCCCCCCCCCCACCCCCCCCCCCCCCCACCCCCCCCCCCCCCCACCCCCCCCCCCCCCCACCCCCCCCCCCCCCCACCCCCCCCCCCCCCCACCCCCCCCCCCCCCCACCCCCCCCCCCCCCCACCCCCCCCCCCCCCCACCCCCCCCCCCCCCCACCCCCCCCCCCCCCCACCCCCCCCCCCCCCCACCCCCCCCCCCCCCCACCCCCCCCCCCCCCCACCCCCCCCCCCCCCCACCCCCCCCCCCCCCCACCCCCCCCCCCCCCCACCCCCCCCCCCCCCCACCCCCCCCCCCCCCCACCCCCCCCCCCCCCCACCCCCCCCCCCCCCCACCCCCCCCCCCCCCCACCCCCCCCCCCCCCCACCCCCCCCCCCCCCCACCCCCCCCCCCCCCCACCCCCCCCCCCCCCCACCCCCCCCCCCCCCCACCCCCCCCCCCCCCCACCCCCCCCCCCCCCCACCCCCCCCCCCCCCCACCCCCCCCCCCCCCCACCCCCCCCCCCCCCCACCCCCCCCCCCCCCCACCCCCCCCCCCCCCCACCCCCCCCCCCCCCCACCCCCCCCCCCCCCCACCCCCCCCCCCCCCCACCCCCCCCCCCCCCCACCCCCCCCCCCCCCCACCCCCCCCCCCCCCCACCCCCCCCCCCCCCCACCCCCCCCCCCCCCCACCCCCCCCCCCCCCCACCCCCCCCCCCCCCCACCCCCCCCCCCCCCCACCCCCCCCCCCCCCCACCCCCCCCCCCCCCCACCCCCCCCCCCCCCCACCCCCCCCCCCCCCCACCCCCCCCCCCCCCCACCCCCCCCCCCCCCCACCCCCCCCCCCCCCCACCCCCCCCCCCCCCCACCCCCCCCCCCCCCCACCCCCCCCCCCCCCCACCCCCCCCCCCCCCCACCCCCCCCCCCCCCCACCCCCCCCCCCCCCCACCCCCCCCCCCCCCCACCCCCCCCCCCCCCCACCCCCCCCCCCCCCCACCCCCCCCCCCCCCCACCCCCCCCCCCCCCCACCCCCCCCCCCCCCCACCCCCCCCCCCCCCCACCCCCCCCCCCCCCCACCCCCCCCCCCCCCCACCCCCCCCCCCCCCCACCCCCCCCCCCCCCCACCCCCCCCCCCCCCCACCCCCCCCCCCCCCCACCCCCCCCCCCCCCCACCCCCCCCCCCCCCCACCCCCCCCCCCCCCCACCCCCCCCCCCCCCCACCCCCCCCCCCCCCCACCCCCCCCCCCCCCCACCCCCCCCCCCCCCCACCCCCCCCCCCCCCCACCCCCCCCCCCCCCCACCCCCCCCCCCCCCCACCCCCCCCCCCCCCCACCCCCCCCCCCCCCCACCCCCCCCCCCCCCCACCCCCCCCCCCCCCCACCCCCCCCCCCCCCCACCCCCCCCCCCCCCCACCCCCCCCCCCCCCCACCCCCCCCCCCCCCCACCCCCCCCCCCCCCCACCCCCCCCCCCCCCCACCCCCCCCCCCCCCCACCCCCCCCCCCCCCCACCCCCCCCCCCCCCCACCCCCCCCCCCCCCCACCCCCCCCCCCCCCCACCCCCCCCCCCCCCCACCCCCCCCCCCCCCCACCCCCCCCCCCCCCCACCCCCCCCCCCCCCCACCCCCCCCCCCCCCCACCCCCCCCCCCCCCCACCCCCCCCCCCCCCCACCCCCCCCCCCCCCCACCCCCCCCCCCCCCCACCCCCCCCCCCCCCCACCCCCCCCCCCCCCCACCCCCCCCCCCCCCCACCCCCCCCCCCCCCCACCCCCCCCCCCCCCCACCCCCCCCCCCCCCCACCCCCCCCCCCCCCCACCCCCCCCCCCCCCCACCCCCCCCCCCCCCCACCCCCCCCCCCCCCCACCCCCCCCCCCCCCCACCCCCCCCCCCCCCCACCCCCCCCCCCCCCCACCCCCCCCCCCCCCCACCCCCCCCCCCCCCCACCCCCCCCCCCCCCCACCCCCCCCCCCCCCCACCCCCCCCCCCCCCCACCCCCCCCCCCCCCCACCCCCCCCCCCCCCCACCCCCCCCCCCCCCCACCCCCCCCCCCCCCCACCCCCCCCCCCCCCCACCCCCCCCCCCCCCCACCCCCCCCCCCCCCCACCCCCCCCCCCCCCCACCCCCCCCCCCCCCCACCCCCCCCCCCCCCCACCCCCCCCCCCCCCCACCCCCCCCCCCCCCCACCCCCCCCCCCCCCCACCCCCCCCCCCCCCCACCCCCCCCCCCCCCCACCCCCCCCCCCCCCCACCCCCCCCCCCCCCCACCCCCCCCCCCCCCCACCCCCCCCCCCCCCCACCCCCCCCCCCCCCCACCCCCCCCCCCCCCCACCCCCCCCCCCCCCCACCCCCCCCCCCCCCCACCCCCCCCCCCCCCCACCCCCCCCCCCCCCCACCCCCCCCCCCCCCCACCCCCCCCCCCCCCCACCCCCCCCCCCCCCCACCCCCCCCCCCCCCCACCCCCCCCCCCCCCCACCCCCCCCCCCCCCCACCCCCCCCCCCCCCCACCCCCCCCCCCCCCCACCCCCCCCCCCCCCCACCCCCCCCCCCCCCCACCCCCCCCCCCCCCCACCCCCCCCCCCCCCCACCCCCCCCCCCCCCCACCCCCCCCCCCCCCCACCCCCCCCCCCCCCCACCCCCCCCCCCCCCCACCCCCCCCCCCCCCCACCCCCCCCCCCCCCCACCCCCCCCCCCCCCCACCCCCCCCCCCCCCCACCCCCCCCCCCCCCCACCCCCCCCCCCCCCCACCCCCCCCCCCCCCCACCCCCCCCCCCCCCCACCCCCCCCCCCCCCCACCCCCCCCCCCCCCCACCCCCCCCCCCCCCCACCCCCCCCCCCCCCCACCCCCCCCCCCCCCCACCCCCCCCCCCCCCCACCCCCCCCCCCCCCCACCCCCCCCCCCCCCCACCCCCCCCCCCCCCCACCCCCCCCCCCCCCCACCCCCCCCCCCCCCCACCCCCCCCCCCCCCCACCCCCCCCCCCCCCCACCCCCCCCCCCCCCCACCCCCCCCCCCCCCCACCCCCCCCCCCCCCCACCCCCCCCCCCCCCCACCCCCCCCCCCCCCCACCCCCCCCCCCCCCCACCCCCCCCCCCCCCCACCCCCCCCCCCCCCCACCCCCCCCCCCCCCCACCCCCCCCCCCCCCCACCCCCCCCCCCCCCCACCCCCCCCCCCCCCCACCCCCCCCCCCCCCCACCCCCCCCCCCCCCCACCCCCCCCCCCCCCCACCCCCCCCCCCCCCCACCCCCCCCCCCCCCCACCCCCCCCCCCCCCCACCCCCCCCCCCCCCCACCCCCCCCCCCCCCCACCCCCCCCCCCCCCCACCCCCCCCCCCCCCCACCCCCCCCCCCCCCCACCCCCCCCCCCCCCCACCCCCCCCCCCCCCCACCCCCCCCCCCCCCCACCCCCCCCCCCCCCCACCCCCCCCCCCCCCCACCCCCCCCCCCCCCCACCCCCCCCCCCCCCCACCCCCCCCCCCCCCCACCCCCCCCCCCCCCCACCCCCCCCCCCCCCCACCCCCCCCCCCCCCCACCCCCCCCCCCCCCCACCCCCCCCCCCCCCCACCCCCCCCCCCCCCCACCCCCCCCCCCCCCCACCCCCCCCCCCCCCCACCCCCCCCCCCCCCCACCCCCCCCCCCCCCCACCCCCCCCCCCCCCCACCCCCCCCCCCCCCCACCCCCCCCCCCCCCCACCCCCCCCCCCCCCCACCCCCCCCCCCCCCCACCCCCCCCCCCCCCCACCCCCCCCCCCCCCCACCCCCCCCCCCCCCCACCCCCCCCCCCCCCCACCCCCCCCCCCCCCCACCCCCCCCCCCCCCCACCCCCCCCCCCCCCCACCCCCCCCCCCCCCCACCCCCCCCCCCCCCCACCCCCCCCCCCCCCCACCCCCCCCCCCCCCCACCCCCCCCCCCCCCCACCCCCCCCCCCCCCCACCCCCCCCCCCCCCCACCCCCCCCCCCCCCCACCCCCCCCCCCCCCCACCCCCCCCCCCCCCCACCCCCCCCCCCCCCCACCCCCCCCCCCCCCCACCCCCCCCCCCCCCCACCCCCCCCCCC
This sequence comes from Sphaerodactylus townsendi, assembly GCF_021028975.2. Lineage (NCBI taxonomy): Eukaryota > Metazoa > Chordata > Lepidosauria > Squamata > Sphaerodactylidae > Sphaerodactylus > Sphaerodactylus townsendi. The sequence continues at coordinate 11,406,164 of NC_059430.1, forward strand.
CCCCACCCCCCCCCCCCCCCACCCCCCCCCCCCCCCACCCCCCCCCCCCCCCACCCCCCCCCCCCCCCACCCCCCCCCCCCCCCACCCCCCCCCCCCCCCACCCCCCCCCCCCCCCACCCCCCCCCCCCCCCACCCCCCCCCCCCCCCACCCCCCCCCCCCCCCACCCCCCCCCCCCCCCACCCCCCCCCCCCCCCACCCCCCCCCCCCCCCACCCCCCCCCCCCCCCACCCCCCCCCCCCCCCACCCCCCCCCCCCCCCACCCCCCCCCCCCCCCACCCCCCCCCCCCCCCACCCCCCCCCCCCCCCACCCCCCCCCCCCCCCACCCCCCCCCCCCCCCACCCCCCCCCCCCCCCACCCCCCCCCCCCCCCACCCCCCCCCCCCCCCACCCCCCCCCCCCCCCACCCCCCCCCCCCCCCACCCCCCCCCCCCCCCACCCCCCCCCCCCCCCACCCCCCCCCCCCCCCACCCCCCCCCCCCCCCACCCCCCCCCCCCCCCACCCCCCCCCCCCCCCACCCCCCCCCCCCCCCACCCCCCCCCCCCCCCACCCCCCCCCCCCCCCACCCCCCCCCCCCCCCACCCCCCCCCCCCCCCACCCCCCCCCCCCCCCACCCCCCCCCCCCCCCACCCCCCCCCCCCCCCACCCCCCCCCCCCCCCACCCCCCCCCCCCCCCACCCCCCCCCCCCCCCACCCCCCCCCCCCCCCACCCCCCCCCCCCCCCACCCCCCCCCCCCCCCACCCCCCCCCCCCCCCACCCCCCCCCCCCCCCACCCCCCCCCCCCCCCACCCCCCCCCCCCCCCACCCCCCCCCCCCCCCACCCCCCCCCCCCCCCACCCCCCCCCCCCCCCACCCCCCCCCCCCCCCACCCCCCCCCCCCCCCACCCCCCCCCCCCCCCACCCCCCCCCCCCCCCACCCCCCCCCCCCCCCACCCCCCCCCCCCCCCACCCCCCCCCCCCCCCACCCCCCCCCCCCCCCACCCCCCCCCCCCCCCACCCCCCCCCCCCCCCACCCCCCCCCCCCCCCACCCCCCCCCCCCCCCACCCCCCCCCCCCCCCACCCCCCCCCCCCCCCACCCCCCCCCCCCCCCACCCCCCCCCCCCCCCACCCCCCCCCCCCCCCACCCCCCCCCCCCCCCACCCCCCCCCCCCCCCACCCCCCCCCCCCCCCACCCCCCCCCCCCCCCACCCCCCCCCCCCCCCACCCCCCCCCCCCCCCACCCCCCCCCCCCCCCACCCCCCCCCCCCCCCACCCCCCCCCCCCCCCACCCCCCCCCCCCCCCACCCCCCCCCCCCCCCACCCCCCCCCCCCCCCACCCCCCCCCCCCCCCACCCCCCCCCCCCCCCACCCCCCCCCCCCCCCACCCCCCCCCCCCCCCACCCCCCCCCCCCCCCACCCCCCCCCCCCCCCACCCCCCCCCCCCCCCACCCCCCCCCCCCCCCACCCCCCCCCCCCCCCACCCCCCCCCCCCCCCACCCCCCCCCCCCCCCACCCCCCCCCCCCCCCACCCCCCCCCCCCCCCACCCCCCCCCCCCCCCACCCCCCCCCCCCCCCACCCCCCCCCCCCCCCACCCCCCCCCCCCCCCACCCCCCCCCCCCCCCACCCCCCCCCCCCCCCACCCCCCCCCCCCCCCACCCCCCCCCCCCCCCACCCCCCCCCCCCCCCACCCCCCCCCCCCCCCACCCCCCCCCCCCCCCACCCCCCCCCCCCCCCACCCCCCCCCCCCCCCACCCCCCCCCCCCCCCACCCCCCCCCCCCCCCACCCCCCCCCCCCCCCACCCCCCCCCCCCCCCACCCCCCCCCCCCCCCACCCCCCCCCCCCCCCACCCCCCCCCCCCCCCACCCCCCCCCCCCCCCACCCCCCCCCCCCCCCACCCCCCCCCCCCCCCACCCCCCCCCCCCCCCACCCCCCCCCCCCCCCACCCCCCCCCCCCCCCACCCCCCCCCCCCCCCACCCCCCCCCCCCCCCACCCCCCCCCCCCCCCACCCCCCCCCCCCCCCACCCCCCCCCCCCCCCACCCCCCCCCCCCCCCACCCCCCCCCCCCCCCACCCCCCCCCCCCCCCACCCCCCCCCCCCCCCACCCCCCCCCCCCCCCACCCCCCCCCCCCCCCACCCCCCCCCCCCCCCACCCCCCCCCCCCCCCACCCCCCCCCCCCCCCACCCCCCCCCCCCCCCACCCCCCCCCCCCCCCACCCCCCCCCCCCCCCACCCCCCCCCCCCCCCACCCCCCCCCCCCCCCACCCCCCCCCCCCCCCACCCCCCCCCCCCCCCACCCCCCCCCCCCCCCACCCCCCCCCCCCCCCACCCCCCCCCCCCCCCACCCCCCCCCCCCCCCACCCCCCCCCCCCCCCACCCCCCCCCCCCCCCACCCCCCCCCCCCCCCACCCCCCCCCCCCCCCACCCCCCCCCCCCCCCACCCCCCCCCCCCCCCACCCCCCCCCCCCCCCACCCCCCCCCCCCCCCACCCCCCCCCCCCCCCACCCCCCCCCCCCCCCACCCCCCCCCCCCCCCACCCCCCCCCCCCCCCACCCCCCCCCCCCCCCACCCCCCCCCCCCCCCACCCCCCCCCCCCCCCACCCCCCCCCCCCCCCACCCCCCCCCCCCCCCACCCCCCCCCCCCCCCACCCCCCCCCCCCCCCACCCCCCCCCCCCCCCACCCCCCCCCCCCCCCACCCCCCCCCCCCCCCACCCCCCCCCCCCCCCACCCCCCCCCCCCCCCACCCCCCCCCCCCCCCACCCCCCCCCCCCCCCACCCCCCCCCCCCCCCACCCCCCCCCCCCCCCACCCCCCCCCCCCCCCACCCCCCCCCCCCCCCACCCCCCCCCCCCCCCACCCCCCCCCCCCCCCACCCCCCCCCCCCCCCACCCCCCCCCCCCCCCACCCCCCCCCCCCCCCACCCCCCCCCCCCCCCACCCCCCCCCCCCCCCACCCCCCCCCCCCCCCACCCCCCCCCCCCCCCACCCCCCCCCCCCCCCACCCCCCCCCCCCCCCACCCCCCCCCCCCCCCACCCCCCCCCCCCCCCACCCCCCCCCCCCCCCACCCCCCCCCCCCCCCACCCCCCCCCCCCCCCACCCCCCCCCCCCCCCACCCCCCCCCCCCCCCACCCCCCCCCCCCCCCACCCCCCCCCCCCCCCACCCCCCCCCCCCCCCACCCCCCCCCCCCCCCACCCCCCCCCCCCCCCACCCCCCCCCCCCCCCACCCCCCCCCCCCCCCACCCCCCCCCCCCCCCACCCCCCCCCCCCCCCACCCCCCCCCCCCCCCACCCCCCCCCCCCCCCACCCCCCCCCCCCCCCACCCCCCCCCCCCCCCACCCCCCCCCCCCCCCACCCCCCCCCCCCCCCACCCCCCCCCCCCCCCACCCCCCCCCCCCCCCACCCCCCCCCCCCCCCACCCCCCCCCCCCCCCACCCCCCCCCCCCCCCACCCCCCCCCCCCCCCACCCCCCCCCCCCCCCACCCCCCCCCCCCCCCACCCCCCCCCCCCCCCACCCCCCCCCCCCCCCACCCCCCCCCCCCCCCACCCCCCCCCCCCCCCACCCCCCCCCCCCCCCACCCCCCCCCCCCCCCACCCCCCCCCCCCCCCACCCCCCCCCCCCCCCACCCCCCCCCCCCCCCACCCCCCCCCCCCCCCACCCCCCCCCCCCCCCACCCCCCCCCCCCCCCACCCCCCCCCCCCCCCACCCCCCCCCCCCCCCACCCCCCCCCCCCCCCACCCCCCCCCCCCCCCACCCCCCCCCCCCCCCACCCCCCCCCCCCCCCACCCCCCCCCCCCCCCACCCCCCCCCCCCCCCACCCCCCCCCCCCCCCACCCCCCCCCCCCCCCACCCCCCCCCCCCCCCACCCCCCCCCCCCCCCACCCCCCCCCCCCCCCACCCCCCCCCCCCCCCACCCCCCCCCCCCCCCACCCCCCCCCCCCCCCACCCCCCCCCCCCCCCACCCCCCCCCCCCCCCACCCCCCCCCCCCCCCACCCCCCCCCCCCCCCACCCCCCCCCCCCCCCACCCCCCCCCCCCCCCACCCCCCCCCCCCCCCACCCCCCCCCCCCCCCACCCCCCCCCCCCCCCACCCCCCCCCCCCCCCACCCCCCCCCCCCCCCACCCCCCCCCCCCCCCACCCCCCCCCCCCCCCACCCCCCCCCCCCCCCACCCCCCCCCCCCCCCACCCCCCCCCCCCCCCACCCCCCCCCCCCCCCACCCCCCCCCCCCCCCACCCCCCCCCCCCCCCACCCCCCCCCCCCCCCACCCCCCCCCCCCCCCACCCCCCCCCCCCCCCACCCCCCCCCCCCCCCACCCCCCCCCCCCCCCACCCCCCCCCCCCCCCACCCCCCCCCCCCCCCACCCCCCCCCCCCCCCACCCCCCCCCCCCCCCACCCCCCCCCCCCCCCACCCCCCCCCCCCCCCACCCCCCCCCCCCCCCACCCCCCCCCCCCCCCACCCCCCCCCCCCCCCACCCCCCCCCCCCCCCACCCCCCCCCCCCCCCACCCCCCCCCCCCCCCACCCCCCCCCCCCCCCACCCCCCCCCCCCCCCACCCCCCCCCCCCCCCACCCCCCCCCCCCCCCACCCCCCCCCCCCCCCACCCCCCCCCCCCCCCACCCCCCCCCCCCCCCACCCCCCCCCCCCCCCACCCCCCCCCCCCCCCACCCCCCCCCCCCCCCACCCCCCCCCCCCCCCACCCCCCCCCCCCCCCACCCCCCCCCCCCCCCACCCCCCCCCCCCCCCACCCCCCCCCCCCCCCACCCCCCCCCCCCCCCACCCCCCCCCCCCCCCACCCCCCCCCCCCCCCACCCCCCCCCCCCCCCACCCCCCCCCCCCCCCACCCCCCCCCCCCCCCACCCCCCCCCCCCCCCACCCCCCCCCCCCCCCACCCCCCCCCCCCCCCACCCCCCCCCCCCCCCACCCCCCCCCCCCCCCACCCCCCCCCCCCCCCACCCCCCCCCCCCCCCACCCCCCCCCCCCCCCACCCCCCCCCCCCCCCACCCCCCCCCCCCCCCACCCCCCCCCCCCCCCACCCCCCCCCCCCCCCACCCCCCCCCCCCCCCACCCCCCCCCCCCCCCACCCCCCCCCCCCCCCACCCCCCCCCCCCCCCACCCCCCCCCCCCCCCACCCCCCCCCCCCCCCACCCCCCCCCCCCCCCACCCCCCCCCCCCCCCACCCCCCCCCCCCCCCACCCCCCCCCCCCCCCACCCCCCCCCCCCCCCACCCCCCCCCCCCCCCACCCCCCCCCCCCCCCACCCCCCCCCCCCCCCACCCCCCCCCCCCCCCACCCCCCCCCCCCCCCACCCCCCCCCCCCCCCACCCCCCCCCCCCCCCACCCCCCCCCCCCCCCACCCCCCCCCCCCCCCACCCCCCCCCCCCCCCACCCCCCCCCCCCCCCACCCCCCCCCCCCCCCACCCCCCCCCCCCCCCACCCCCCCCCCCCCCCACCCCCCCCCCCCCCCACCCCCCCCCCCCCCCACCCCCCCCCCCCCCCACCCCCCCCCCCCCCCACCCCCCCCCCCCCCCACCCCCCCCCCCCCCCACCCCCCCCCCCCCCCACCCCCCCCCCCCCCCACCCCCCCCCCCCCCCACCCCCCCCCCCCCCCACCCCCCCCCCCCCCCACCCCCCCCCCCCCCCACCCCCCCCCCCCCCCACCCCCCCCCCCCCCCACCCCCCCCCCCCCCCACCCCCCCCCCCCCCCACCCCCCCCCCCCCCCACCCCCCCCCCCCCCCACCCCCCCCCCCCCCCACCCCCCCCCCCCCCCACCCCCCCCCCCCCCCACCCCCCCCCCCCCCCACCCCCCCCCCCCCCCACCCCCCCCCCCCCCCACCCCCCCCCCCCCCCACCCCCCCCCCCCCCCACCCCCCCCCCCCCCCACCCCCCCCCCCCCCCACCCCCCCCCCCCCCCACCCCCCCCCCCCCCCACCCCCCCCCCCCCCCACCCCCCCCCCCCCCCACCCCCCCCCCCCCCCACCCCCCCCCCCCCCCACCCCCCCCCCCCCCCACCCCCCCCCCCCCCCACCCCCCCCCCCCCCCACCCCCCCCCCCCCCCACCCCCCCCCCCCCCCACCCCCCCCCCCCCCCACCCCCCCCCCCCCCCACCCCCCCCCCCCCCCACCCCCCCCCCCCCCCACCCCCCCCCCCCCCCACCCCCCCCCCCCCCCACCCCCCCCCCCCCCCACCCCCCCCCCCCCCCACCCCCCCCCCCCCCCACCCCCCCCCCCCCCCACCCCCCCCCCCCCCCACCCCCCCCCCCCCCCACCCCCCCCCCCCCCCACCCCCCCCCCCCCCCACCCCCCCCCCCCCCCACCCCCCCCCCCCCCCACCCCCCCCCCCCCCCACCCCCCCCCCCCCCCACCCCCCCCCCCCCCCACCCCCCCCCCCCCCCACCCCCCCCCCCCCCCACCCCCCCCCCCCCCCACCCCCCCCCCCCCCCACCCCCCCCCCCCCCCACCCCCCCCCCCCCCCACCCCCCCCCCCCCCCACCCCCCCCCCCCCCCACCCCCCCCCCCCCCCACCCCCCCCCCCCCCCACCCCCCCCCCCCCCCACCCCCCCCCCCCCCCACCCCCCCCCCCCCCCACCCCCCCCCCCCCCCACCCCCCCCCCCCCCCACCCCCCCCCCCCCCCACCCCCCCCCCCCCCCACCCCCCCCCCCCCCCACCCCCCCCCCCCCCCACCCCCCCCCCCCCCCACCCCCCCCCCCCCCCACCCCCCCCCCCCCCCACCCCCCCCCCCCCCCACCCCCCCCCCCCCCCACCCCCCCCCCCCCCCACCCCCCCCCCCCCCCACCCCCCCCCCCCCCCACCCCCCCCCCCCCCCACCCCCCCCCCCCCCCACCCCCCCCCCCCCCCACCCCCCCCCCCCCCCACCCCCCCCCCCCCCCACCCCCCCCCCCCCCCACCCCCCCCCCCCCCCACCCCCCCCCCCCCCCACCCCCCCCCCCCCCCACCCCCCCCCCCCCCCACCCCCCCCCCCCCCCACCCCCCCCCCCCCCCACCCCCCCCCCCCCCCACCCCCCCCCCCCCCCACCCCCCCCCCCCCCCACCCCCCCCCCCCCCCACCCCCCCCCCCCCCCACCCCCCCCCCCCCCCACCCCCCCCCCCCCCCACCCCCCCCCCCCCCCACCCCCCCCCCCCCCCACCCCCCCCCCCCCCCACCCCCCCCCCCCCCCACCCCCCCCCCCCCCCACCCCCCCCCCCCCCCACCCCCCCCCCCCCCCACCCCCCCCCCCCCCCACCCCCCCCCCCCCCCACCCCCCCCCCCCCCCACCCCCCCCCCCCCCCACCCCCCCCCCCCCCCACCCCCCCCCCCCCCCACCCCCCCCCCCCCCCACCCCCCCCCCCCCCCACCCCCCCCCCCCCCCACCCCCCCCCCCCCCCACCCCCCCCCCCCCCCACCCCCCCCCCCCCCCACCCCCCCCCCCCCCCACCCCCCCCCCCCCCCACCCCCCCCCCCCCCCACCCCCCCCCCCCCCCACCCCCCCCCCCCCCCACCCCCCCCCCCCCCCACCCCCCCCCCCCCCCACCCCCCCCCCCCCCCACCCCCCCCCCCCCCCACCCCCCCCCCCCCCCACCCCCCCCCCCCCCCACCCCCCCCCCCCCCCACCCCCCCCCCCCCCCACCCCCCCCCCCCCCCACCCCCCCCCCCCCCCACCCCCCCCCCCCCCCACCCCCCCCCCCCCCCACCCCCCCCCCCCCCCACCCCCCCCCCCCCCCACCCCCCCCCCCCCCCACCCCCCCCCCCCCCCACCCCCCCCCCCCCCCACCCCCCCCCCCCCCCACCCCCCCCCCCCCCCACCCCCCCCCCCCCCCACCCCCCCCCCCCCCCACCCCCCCCCCCCCCCACCCCCCCCCCCCCCCACCCCCCCCCCCCCCCACCCCCCCCCCCCCCCACCCCCCCCCCCCCCCACCCCCCCCCCCCCCCACCCCCCCCCCCCCCCACCCCCCCCCCCCCCCACCCCCCCCCCCCCCCACCCCCCCCCCCCCCCACCCCCCCCCCCCCCCACCCCCCCCCCCCCCCACCCCCCCCCCCCCCCACCCCCCCCCCCCCCCACCCCCCCCCCCCCCCACCCCCCCCCCCCCCCACCCCCCCCCCCCCCCACCCCCCCCCCCCCCCACCCCCCCCCCCCCCCACCCCCCCCCCCCCCCACCCCCCCCCCCCCCCACCCCCCCCCCCCCCCACCCCCCCCCCCCCCCACCCCCCCCCCCCCCCACCCCCCCCCCCCCCCACCCCCCCCCCCCCCCACCCCCCCCCCCCCCCACCCCCCCCCCCCCCCACCCCCCCCCCCCCCCACCCCCCCCCCCCCCCACCCCCCCCCCCCCCCACCCCCCCCCCCCCCCACCCCCCCCCCCCCCCACCCCCCCCCCCCCCCACCCCCCCCCCCCCCCACCCCCCCCCCCCCCCACCCCCCCCCCCCCCCACCCCCCCCCCCCCCCACCCCCCCCCCCCCCCACCCCCCCCCCCCCCCACCCCCCCCCCCCCCCACCCCCCCCCCCCCCCACCCCCCCCCCCCCCCACCCCCCCCCCCCCCCACCCCCCCCCCCCCCCACCCCCCCCCCCCCCCACCCCCCCCCCCCCCCACCCCCCCCCCCCCCCACCCCCCCCCCCCCCCACCCCCCCCCCCCCCCACCCCCCCCCCCCCCCACCCCCCCCCCCCCCCACCCCCCCCCCCCCCCACCCCCCCCCCCCCCCACCCCCCCCCCCCCCCACCCCCCCCCCCCCCCACCCCCCCCCCCCCCCACCCCCCCCCCCCCCCACCCCCCCCCCCCCCCACCCCCCCCCCCCCCCACCCCCCCCCCCCCCCACCCCCCCCCCCCCCCACCCCCCCCCCCCCCCACCCCCCCCCCCCCCCACCCCCCCCCCCCCCCACCCCCCCCCCCCCCCACCCCCCCCCCCCCCCACCCCCCCCCCCCCCCACCCCCCCCCCCCCCCACCCCCCCCCCCCCCCACCCCCCCCCCCCCCCACCCCCCCCCCCCCCCACCCCCCCCCCCCCCCACCCCCCCCCCCCCCCACCCCCCCCCCCCCCCACCCCCCCCCCCCCCCACCCCCCCCCCCCCCCACCCCCCCCCCCCCCCACCCCCCCCCCCCCCCACCCCCCCCCCCCCCCACCCCCCCCCCCCCCCACCCCCCCCCCCCCCCACCCCCCCCCCCCCCCACCCCCCCCCCCCCCCACCCCCCCCCCCCCCCACCCCCCCCCCCCCCCACCCCCCCCCCCCCCCACCCCCCCCCCCCCCCACCCCCCCCCCCCCCCACCCCCCCCCCCCCCCACCCCCCCCCCCCCCCACCCCCCCCCCCCCCCACCCCCCCCCCCCCCCACCCCCCCCCCCCCCCACCCCCCCCCCCCCCCACCCCCCCCCCCCCCCACCCCCCCCCCCCCCCACCCCCCCCCCCCCCCACCCCCCCCCCCCCCCACCCCCCCCCCCCCCCACCCCCCCCCCCCCCCACCCCCCCCCCCCCCCACCCCCCCCCCCCCCCACCCCCCCCCCCCCCCACCCCCCCCCCCCCCCACCCCCCCCCCCCCCCACCCCCCCCCCCCCCCACCCCCCCCCCCCCCCACCCCCCCCCCCCCCCACCCCCCCCCCCCCCCACCCCCCCCCCCCCCCACCCCCCCCCCCCCCCACCCCCCCCCCCCCCCACCCCCCCCCCCCCCCACCCCCCCCCCCCCCCACCCCCCCCCCCCCCCACCCCCCCCCCCCCCCACCCCCCCCCCCCCCCACCCCCCCCCCCCCCCACCCCCCCCCCCCACCACCCCCCCCCCCCCCCACCCCCCCCCCCCCCCCCCCCCCCCCCCCCCCCCCCCCCCCCCCCCCCCCCCCCCCCCCCCCCCCCCCCCCCCCCACCCCCACCCCTCCCCACCCCACCCCCCCCCCCACACCCCACCCCCCCCCCCCCCCCCCACCCCACCCCACCAACCCCCCCCCCACCCCCCCCCACCCCCCACCCCCCCCCCCCCCCCCCCCCCCCCCCCCCCACCCCCCCCCCCCCCCACCACGACCATGTTGACAGATGGACTCAGGAAGTTGTGTCTCAAGGCTGTTCAATAGAGTTCGATCGGTTTCCGCAACACCGATTCCTACCCTCCCCTCTAGCGTTGAATCCAGTCAAGGCACGCAGGACACTAAAGGCGATCAACCACTTGCTCGACATCAAAGCCATCAAGAGGTTCCCAAGGAGGAAGAAAGATCAGGAGTCTACTCTCACTTTTTCATCGTACCAAAGAAGACTGGAGCATGACGTGCAATCCTGAATCTGCGTTTCATAAACAAGCATATCAAGTTACACAGATTCAGGATGGAAACGCTGAGAACTATCGCGGAGGCCTTGAGACACAAGGATCTACTCTCATTGCTTGACCTTACTGAGGCGTACTTGCACATCGCAATCCACGTGGCACATCGCAAATTCTTGCACTTTGCAGTGAGTCATCACCATTTCCAGTTTCGCGCCCTTCCTTTTGGCCTTGCCACAGCACCACGGGTGTTCTCGAAGGTGCTCTTTGCACCGATCATCTGCCTCAGGTAACATGTACACCCCTATCTGCACGATGTGCTAATCAGATCCAGATCAACAACTCAAGCATCACTGGATATTCAACAAGTCATCACAGTTCTTCAAGCTCATGGCTTCATCATAAACAGGGAGAAGAGTGTTTTGACACCCTCTTTCCAGATGGAACATCTCAGGGCCATGATATTCACCACAGACAATGCACTATATCTCGCCAATGAGAAAATCCTCGAGATACAGAGAACGGTGGCTGTCATCATTCGCAGCAACGAATATCAACTTCTCCAACTGGCCAGTCTCCTGGGTCTGTTCGTATCAATATTCGACATGATACAGTGGGGGAGATTGCACGACAGACCCTTACAGCAGTTTCTGAGACGTCACCAACTGGATATTGTACAGAAGAAGAACCCGATGTTGCACATTCCCATTCAACTGAAGCAGAACCTCCAGTGGCGGATGTCCAGAGCTCACCTATCTCAAGGGAAAGTGTATCTTCTTCTGAGTCGGCCGCAGATCTTCACCAATGCGAGTCTAGCAGGGTGGGGCACCACCCTAGAAGGAAAGTTCACCCAGGGGAAGTGGTCCAACCAAGAATTTCAATTACCAATCAATATTCTCGAGATCAGGGCAATCTTTCTCGCCCTTCAGAGCTTCCAACAATCCATTCAGAAACACCACTTATTAATACGGACGGACAACATCGCTGCAAAAACTTACATCAACCACCAGGGCGACTCGCGGTCATCCCGATTTCACAAAGGGGCACTCTAAATGTAGAAGCTGACTAACTCAGCCGTCAGAACGTCTCAGATGCAGAGTGGATGATCAACAGACGAGTGTTCCAGATGATAGTCCGGAGGTTCAGAATACCGACAGTGGACCTCTTTGCCACATCCCTCAACAACCAGGTACAGAGATTCATGTCCCGGTACTTTGACCACAAGGCAATTGCCACGGACACGTTAACATCTCCCTGGCTGAAGGGACTCCTGTACGCCTTCCCTCCGACTCCAGTCCTACCCAAGCTCCTTTGCAGGATCGTGGTGACCTGAGCTCAGATGATCTTGGTGGCTCCATTCTGGCCCAGGTGTCACTGGTTTTCCATAATCCAATAATTGGCCATGATACCTCCCTTCCATCTTCCACTGATGCAAGACCTTCTGGTTCAAGGACCATTGGTTCATCCAGACCTGGAGTGGCGGTTGAAAAGGACAAGCTAAGGAGAAAGGGATATTCTGAAAAGGTGGCAGAAACTCTGCTGGCTTCCAGGAGGCAGGCGACAATCCGAATTTATGATTCTTGGAAGACCTTTGTTAGATGGACCACACCTCAAGGCTTGGATCCTACTGCTCCGGATTTGGCTTCTGTATTGGAGTTCTTACAGCAAGGATTCAAGCTAGGGTTAAGAAGCTCTACTCTGAGACGACAGATAGCAGCATTGTCCACCATCTGGCCTGAATTTCAAGGAACTCCTGCATCACGGCATCCAGATGTTGTCAGATTTCTTCGTGGAGTCTGGCAAACGCAGCCTCCCACAATTCACATTTCCATTGTGGAGGCTTCATATGGTCTTATCTGCCCTGACAAAGTGTCCCTTTGAGCCCGTTCAGTCTATTCATTTAAAGTGGCTTCGTATGAAGACACTCTTTATGGTGGCGATCACATCTGCCAGATGGGTCTCTGAACTTCAGGCTTTATCAGTCAACTTGAATCTCTGCACATTCCATCCAGACAGGGTTGTGTTGCGTACAGATCCCACATTCAGACCGAAAACCAGCTCTGCTTTCCACTTGAGACAAGAGATAATTATACCCAGTTTCTGTCCACAACCATCTCGTCCCACCGAAAGACTCTGGCACAACTTAGATGCCCACAGAGCTTTGAAAGCCTTTATCATCAGAACAGAAAGCATACGCTGGTCCGACAGTCTTTTCATCAACGTCTCCAACCCAAATGTAGGTCATCAAATGTCTGTGGCATCCATTAGTTCGACATTGAAAGCATGTATCATAGAGGTCCACAACGCCATTAATCTCCAGGGTGGGTTTATTAAGTTTTACAGAGTTTTATGCTGGATGCCGCTGTAATCTTGTTTAATCCACTGTTTTAAATGGGGCTTTAATGTGATTGTTTGTTATTGTGTTGTTCACCGCCCAGAGCCCTTCAGGGGAGGGGCGGTATATAAAACTGATTATAAATAAATAAATCTTCCAATACCGTCAGGTATCACGGCCCATTCGGTGCGATGTGCTTCCACCAATGCAGCATTCAGGAGTAGAGTTTCAGTGGAGGACATTTGCATGTATGCACCATATGGTCAACCCCGGCCCCTCGCTTGTCAAGCATATATTATTAGCTGTATTCTTGGGCTGCAGCAGAAATAACAGCATTCGGTAAGAGAGTGCTGGAACACATTCTGGACGATCATGTCTAACCTAGTTGGAGGACACTGCTTTAGGAGGTCCCATCCAAGATGGTCTCTGCCTCCAGGAGAATGGACCATTGGATACTTACTGGGAAGGGTCCTTCTCCTGGGGGATAGGAGACCATCTTGGCCCTTCCGACATATTGTCCAGATGTGTTCCGACACTTTAATGTTCACCAACTCGTCTTGTTAGTTCCCTAGGTCATCGCTTGGGATCTACATGTTTTGGAAAATGTTATTGTTATTTCGTGTTGCATTGGTTAGTACTAATCTGTTAAAGGTTTCATGTTACACCGCTTTGTTAGTTCAAATACTGACTCAAAATGGAGTTCAAGGACAAGACAGGAAGTTAAGAATTTCAAAGAGTTCCCGCCTCCCGGAGACTGAGGTGCCAAAAGCACCCATCCAAGATGGTCCTCCCTTATCCCCCAGGAGAAGGACCCTTCCCAGTAAGTATCCAATGGTCCATTCATTGGGAAAGTGCATGCTGCGCATTAGCAGTTTCGCTACCTTCATGTCCTTGATAGAGGAAAGTAGCAGGGTTACCTCCTCCTTCTGCCAAAATACTCCTTTTCTGCAGTTTGTAGCAGCAGATTAACCAGCAGCAGTCTTTTTTTTTTACAGGATTTTTTCCATTTCTATGGAGACTGCTTGCAAAACTGTTGTGCAATCATGTAGGCCCCTCCCCCCAACCAAACTTGACCAACCAGAGAGGTTTTACATTAGTTAGCAGAAAGTAAATTTGGGCTGCCACTCAAGTGAGCCTCTGACCCTAAATTTATAACGTGGAACGTCATTGGTCAGTTGTTCCCTGCTGAAGAACAAGCCCTCCCCCAACAACCATATTAGCCATCGGAAACAATCACCAATTTATCCAGTGGAGTAAAGGCTAGGCCACCCCTGCAATGGGGACTGCGGAGGAGTACGTGGTCAATAGTTTAGGCAAAAATGGCACTGTGCAGCCATGTAACTTTTTATTTTACATAACGAGCCTGCGAAGCATCATTGAATTAAATATGCGAACCCCCCCAAATCATCCATTGGAAAAAGTTTTCAAAGTGGTCACCAAAATGAGAACATGTCCCATGCCATGGAAGTAACGGTAGAGGTGTTTGTGCAGTCTCCTCCCTCTCCGCTTCCCCAGCAACCTGGCCTTCTGCACCTGCGGTCACTGCAAGAGGGAGAATGTACTACCAAGTGGGGTTGTCTCCATCACTTCTGCAATGATTTCTTTGGGAAAAATAAAGGGTTTTTTTAGTGACCTGTGCCAGAACAGTACCTGCAGCTGCCTTTGCGCTGTCTTCCTCCTCGACAGACACTTATGCTGGTGGCTGACCTGAGGGTCCCCCCCTCTTCCTCCTCCTGCACGCTCACGCCTACAGAGAACAATGTTGCAGATGTTCAGCTACGTTATCGCTGTGTGTTAGCAGAGGTGGAAAACACATTTAATTTAAGTAAGAACTGAATTACTGTACATTAACAGCCATTTTTCCAAATGGCTCCGCAGAAGTTCATGATTACCTTATGCGTAGGCCATCTACCCGCATGCATGACACACAAAATTTAGAATATTATTTGGCTCGCACACATGGACTTTTTCCAATCAATCAGTACAGTGCAGAAAAAAAGGCATCCCGAGTGTTTATCAGGCTTATGTCCCTTTCCCCTTTTATTCAGCATGTAGTGTAATTCCCCCCCCCACAGCTACTTTTCTCCCTCTCTCAACTCCCTTGTCCTATACCCGTGGTGGCGAACCTTTGACACTGCAGATGTTATGGACTACAATTCCCATCAGCCCCTGCCAGCATGGCCAATTGTAGGGGCTGATGGGAATTGTAGCCCATAACATCTGGAGTGCCAAAGGTTTGCCACCACTGTCCTATACTCTCTCTTTCTCCCAGAAACACATCCTCCTTTTAATTTCCCTAGTTTTGCTGGTGCCAAACTTATCAACAATGTTTCCATGGAAGGCTATTGCTTCCTATGCAAACCTGCTGTGCTACACTGCAGGTTTGTCTGTGGGTACTCACTCTCTGGCCACCAGTCACTCCAACGTGGCTCCCAAGCTACACGGCAGAGGTGGCACATTTCTGCAAAATTCTTCGATTCAATGGAGGCTTCCGACGGCCGTCCAGGACCCGCAAGCCAGATATATAGGACTGGAGGTAATGTTAGGTGGTTTGAAAACGTTAGTTGTAGGAATTTATGCCCCAAATAATTAAAAAAGACTATTATGAACAATTAATGGATAACTTACTCAATTTCCAATATGACAATGTAATCTGTTTAGGAGACTTTAATGGGGTAATAGATCCTCTCTTAGATAAATCTAATGCAATAAAGAAGGTAACTAAAAATAAGGGTGTGAAAGGCAATACTGCTAAATTACCTAAAACTCTCCTCCACTTGATGGAAGCATCATAGTCTCTCCAGGTTAGATATGATTCTATCAGCACGATTAGTGTCAACTAAAACCAAAGACATTACAGTTCTCCCAAGACCAGAGGTGGGATCCAACCGGCTCTCACAGATTCCCGAGAGTGGGTTACTAATTATTTGTGTGTGGCAAGAGGGGGTTACTAATTGGGTCCACTCAAAGGCAGTGGCATATTTGCCTAGGGACAAGGGGCACCCCATGTCCCCAGGCGCATCCATTGCAGTCACGTGGGGGGGCGGGCGCCAAAATGTCACCCCACACAGACTGATTTTGCAAGCCCCAGCAAGCCCAGAATTGAGGAAGCCGGCTGCTGCAAGAATTAAGGAAGCCTGGCATAGCCCTGCCCAACACTCTACGGTGGCCCTGAGTGTCCAGAGGGCAGGGGAGAAATACCACTGTGCTCCCAGGATGAGGACGGGGAGCTCCGCCTCCCCTCCCTCTCACTCAGAGTGCAGTGCCTTATTCTCCATTAAGTCATTGCCATTGCTGTCAGTCTCAAGCCTTCTCCCCAGCAAACAGGCGCCGGCCAGCACAGGCCGGCTAAGGAGGCAATCTCTGCCCTACCTGCAAGGTGTTTGTTGTGGGGAGAGGAAAGGGGGGGGGCGGCGTTTGTTAGCTGTTTGGAGACTCCTTAAAGGTAATGTGCAAATCCAAACTGCACTTCTATCCCTAAAATCTTGTTTGCAAGGGTCGTCTTGGTCGTCTCAGGATCGTCTTGGTCGGCGATTCCTGGGTCTGTGTGGGCTCCCTTTAGGTTCCCGCCAAGACTGAGGCCTTTCAGGAGAATGAAAGCCATTTTCTCCTGACAGGGAGGTCTACTGCCGCTCTGCCACTGAGAACACCAGGGCATCGGCCAGAGCCTCCCGTTCTCCCCTGAACAGCCTTGGCACTGAGGGCGGAGAACCATCAACCCGCTTCCAGGGCGACAGAGAGGTCCGTGAGAGGAGCGGGTCCCGAGCGCACAAGCCGCGGCGGCGCGCTTCCTTGGCCAAGCCGAGCTCCAGGCACCGCCAGCGCTCGCACAGCGAGGAGAGACGCGGCCGCCGTTCTGAGGGGCCGCGCGGATCGGCTCCCCCACCCTTTTCTCCTCCAGTGAGAGGCTGCGCAGTGCTCCCTCTCATGCAGGCGATGGCTGCTGGCGGCTTGGTGGAGGTCCCTCGCAGCACCACGGAGCAGCCTTCGGACAGGCAAGAGGCCGGGGATTTCTAATGAGGGGGCGGTTGCTCTGCCCTCCCAATGGGCAAACTTCTCCCCTGAGAATCTTGTAGCCCTCATGGATGCTTCCATTAGAAGGGAGGTGGATAGGTACAGGCTGCCCTTATGCCACTCTCACTCTTCATCCAGAGTTAGGTCCAGGTCCCCTAGAGGTAGCTCCTGGAATAGGCTCTTTCACGACTCTCCCTATTCCACAGATAGGAGTGATCTCAGTGAGGGTGAGGTAGACCTGGACTTGGATCACTTCTCAGAGCCAGAGGGTGATGTCCAAGAGGCGCCTGAGCATTCTCACTGCCTGTTTAAATTTGAGGAGCTGGAGACCTTGCTGGTCAAGACCATTTCGGCTCTGGAATTAAGGGACTCAGCGGAGGCTGTGGAACCCACCTTCAAAGCCACTACTTCATCCACCAAGCCAATAAAGGGTTGCCTTAAAGGGCTCCCATCCATTTTTCCAGCCGAGGAACAGTCTCACAAATTTTTCCCTCTCCCTGAGCCATTTGAACGTAAGCTCAGGAGGGAATGGTCCTCCTGATAAGGAGGGAATCCTCTAGTAAGGGGTTCCCCTCAGCCTACAAGAAGATGTATGTGCATCCAGATTACTTATATGATCTCCTAAAAACTCCCCTTATCAATGGTCCTGTTGTTATGGCCCCTGACACCCCCAGAATATTATTTATATATGTTTTTGCTTTAGAAACATATTGGCCAAAAAGCCAGTTGCCAAAGCACTCCTCTGGGTGTAGGTAGCTGCAAGGTCACATGACAACAAGCCAAAAGGTCAAAACTGCCTTAACAAAAGCTAAGTTAAGATAATGAATTACTCCTAGCAACTTGGAGGTCTCATTTGAGTTAATAGCATGCTTGATTACCACACCTTGCTATGGAAACTGTTAAAGACAAAGGATATGGAAAGCCACCTTGCCATCAGATACTGCATTTCCTCCACCCACCCTGGTCAGCAACAAATACTTACTTCTCTACATTTCCCTCCTTTGGAATGATTCTCCTAAACCCCTTGCCTTGTCCTGGTCCAAAGGTCTCAGCTAAAATTTGAATATCTTGGGCAGTAACCTTAAAAGGTTAATCTGCATGGAAGCCTTACAGCAGCTCCTCATTTAGACTAACAATGCAATTTTGGCCCTATTGTCACGGGGTTAGCAATAGGTGAGCTGACTCATCAAGATCAGCACCCCCTAGCCCAACACAGATGTGCAGAAACGAGTCTTAATGTGATTGGTTCCTTTTCCCGCCAAGGAACGATCTACCCTATAAAGGTTTAGTTCACTTGCAACACCTTGCTCATTGCCAACTTGAACCTCCCTTGGTCTTGTCGGTGTGAGACACGAATTCGTCCTTCACTAGGGTTTCTGTGCTGGCGTGGAATCCCTGCCTTCTACTTCATCTACTTCTGTGAAATCGTTAGGTAACGTATCACCCTGCAATTCCCAATTCCCTCTCTATCCTCCCATCTATATTTCAAACCTTTTTATATACTGGAACTCGAATGTATGTGCTCTTGTGCCTTACTGTATGTGTGTATTGTTGAACCAAAACGATATAAATACGTTAAAACTGAAATTGGATTCTTGTGTTTCTCTGTGGAATATTCATTGCCAGAATTCCTTCCTTGTATTATACAGTCTAAAAGATCCCCCTGGCCCCCTCTCGCTGCCAACGTTGAGTGCTCATTCCCCTTTGCTACCTTTAAAAACCTTAATGTGTGCTGTTACACTCTTAGCAGCTGGTGGAGAATCCCTTTTATAAAACCCCTTCCCCTGTTAGGCCAGTAACACTGTCTCTGCACTACATTCAGGAGGTTTAGTTCACAAAGACGGTTAGGGAAATTTGAAAGACCCCATGGACAAGAAGTCTGACGTCTTCCTACATAGGGTACACAAGGATCTGGCCATGTTACATAGAATCCTTGCACCTACTGCTACAGTGGCCAGAGCTTCAATTATCTGGTTAAAAAAGATTTTATCCATCATCCCTCCTCAGGATCGAGGGATCAGGGAGGGCACCGAGAGGGTGCTTATAGCTGCATCCTTTCTAGCTGATGTGTCACTGGATGCTCTGGTCACATCTTCCTGCACCATGGCCATTCGCAGAGTCCTTTGGCTGAAGCCGTGGCTGGCCGACATCCAGTCCAAGAATGTTGAGTCAGGTTATGATTTCCAGGCCGGGATCCTTTTCGGTACTGAACTGGATCACATTCTGGTCCAGTCCAAGGACAACAGGAAGACGATGCCCAGCTTTGTGAGATCAGACAAGCCGTGCTTCACTCCTAAGCCATCCTTCCGGAAGTTCAGATCTTCCTTTCATTCCAATCGAGAAGACAACAGATCGAATTGGTCCCAGCACAATTCCTTTCGGAAGAAGACCGACTTTCGCAACCAGGGTAGGCAGGGGAAGTCGTTCAAATCAGGCTCGACCAACAACAGCAATAACAAGGCCTGACTGTCCACACCCTCCGGTCAGTGGGCGCCTCCTGTCCTTTCAACACCAGTGGACAGGACCACACGTGGACTCGTGGATCCTAGAGATTGTCTCTGGAGTTTCGTCACTTGCCAAAGGACAAATTTCTTTCTTCCCTGATCAGCTCTATTCCAGAGAAAAGGGACAGGCTACTGTCTGCAGTCAATCACCTGCTGACCATCCACGCCATCGAACTGGTTCCATCGGACCAGATGGGCAGGGGAGTCTACTCCCACTTCTTCACGGTCCCGAAGAAGAACGGGGATGTCAGGGTCATACTAAATCTTCGCCATGTCAACTTTTTTTCTTTTCTTCAATGATCTCCTCCGCTTCGATGGAGATGCTTTGTCCATCCAGAAGGCGGTCCAGCTGGGGATTTCCTTATGTCCTTCCTGGATCTGGCCTCTAAGCTTACCTGCATATCCCCATTAATCCAGGATACATTAGCTACTCGGACATTCGCCATGAGTAGAGACCCACCTCACTATCAATATGTCACTTCCTCCCCTTTGGGCTGGCTATACGGCTCACGAAAGTGTTCACTCACAAGGTCCTGGTGGTACCGGGATCAGCCTTTTTGAGACAGCAGGGAGTACATCTCTGATCTCCTACTCCTGGATTCGACATCTTGATCCCCGCTCTAGGTCCCGTGAGAGTTGTATGTTCAGGAGGTCGCCCAGGTACAGAGTCTCCTGTCTTCTTATGGGTTTGTCATTAATCTGGAGAAGAGCGTCACCCTCCCCTCCCAGAGGATGGAACATCTGGGGGCGCTTATAGACACTTCGGTCTGCTCGCTGTTTGTCCCCAGGCACAAGGTGCAGAAGACTCAAACTTCGGCCCAACAGGTCCCGTCAGCCAGGTCATCCACACTGCTCCAGCTAGCCAGCCTTCTCAAGGTCCTCCGTTCTTCACAAGGAAGCCTTCAAAATTCTCCTGTGGGCGGAAAGCAACCTAGCCTCCCTCAGGGCCGAGCATGTCAAGGGCTGCCTCAATACGGAGGCAGACTGGTTAAGCCACTCCAGGCTGTCCAACTCAGAATGGAGACTGAACCCAGTGACCTTCCAACTCCTGATCTCCAGGTGGGGCCGCCCAACTATCGATCTGTTTGCCACCTTCGAGAATGTGCAGACTCCAGCTTTCATTTCCAGATTTCATCATCCTCAGGCTTGGGCCACGGATGCGCTCTCAGTCCAATGACAACCAGGACTTCTGTATGCGTTTCCTCCATTATCAGTCCTTCCAAGACTCCTCAGACAAATACAGCTGCAGCGGAGAGAGGTGATTCTGGTGGCTCCCTATTGGCCGAGGAGACCCTGGTTCTCGGTGGTCCAAGAGATGTCCATAGGTCCTCCTCTTCAGCTTCCCGTCGTGCCAGATCTTCTGTCGCAAGGTCTGATTCTGCATTCAGATCCCAACTGGCTCAATCTGACCACCTGGCACTTGAGAGGCGAGGGCTGAGGCGAAAGGGGTACTCTTCCAAGGTCATTGACACCATGCTGGCAGCTCGGAGAAGATCTACCCTTAACATCTATAATTCCTCTTGGAGGGCCTTCGTAAGATCTAAATCCCAAGACACCTTCCCCTGCAAACGTCCTGGAATTTCTACAGGAAGGTTTCTCTCTGGGTCTTAGGGCTGCCACGCTTCGCAGACAACTAGCCGTGCTAGCCACTATTCTGCCTGAGTTTCAGGGTCTGCCCATCACCAGGCACCCGGACATTCACAAGTTCTTAAAGGGTGCAACAGCTGCAGCCCATAGTAGTCCACAGATTCCCATCCTGGAGACTGCATGTTGTTCTGGACGCCTTAACCAAATCCCACTTTGAGCCAGTCCAGAGCATCCACCTCAGATAGTTAAGGATGAAATTGCTATTTCTAGTGGCCATTACATCGGCCAGGCGGGTGTCAGAGATTAGGGCCATGCCCTGTAACCCAAATTTCTGAATGTTTTTCCCTGATAGGGTAGTGTTGAAGCTGGACCCCTCCTTCAAACCCAAGGTAGCGCCTATGGCACCACCTAGATGTGAGACATTCCCTTAAGGCATTCCTTATACACACCGAGCAGATTAGAAAATCTGAGGTCTTGTTCATCAATGTGGCACCACCCCGGATAGGGGAGGCCATGTCGGCAGCAGCCATCAGTTCTAATTTGAAGGCTTGCATTGCATTGCCGAGGCCCATAAGGCGAATTGACTACCAGTCCCTGTAGGAATCACGGCTCACTCCACCAGGAGTGCGGCGGCTAACGCTGCGCTTGTCAAACACGTGCCAGTGGAGGAGATTTGTAGGGCAGCAACAGGAGAGGGAAAAGGGGGGGGGCGTGTTTGTTAGCTTTGGAGACTCCTTAAAGGTAATGTGCAAATCCAAACTGCACTTTTATCCCTAAAATCTTGTTTGCAGTTGTGAATGGCATTGATGGGGGGGGGGAGGACAGGACAGGAAGCACCTGGCTTCTTAACTTTTGCTGTGGGGCTGGGCTGTAATCTGGAGAGCTGAGTTTGATTCCCCACTTTCTCTGGGCGTTTCCCCATTTCAGAATTAAAGTGGAGGCAGACCAGGCTCGTAAGAACCGGGTGTTTTTGAGCGCGGGTTAATGTTCCCCACTGCAGTTTTTCCATTAGGGGAACTCACCTTTCTGCTGCGGTTTTTTAGATGCAGCACTCCCCACGGCCCCACTGTCTGCAGTGATCAGCAGGGTGGGTCTCTGCTACGATTGGCTGGAGTCCCGTTTTGGAGGCTGAACCTTTCTTTTTTTTTTATCTCTCCTTCCTGGAATCAACGTTGAACCGTCCCCACATGCACACGTCATCACAAAGCTGCCTAATCCGAGTCCCCTGCTTTTGGTGCTGGCTTTGGATTGGCCAGCATGTTGTGGTGCAAAAATTTGCTGAACTTCCTGGTTGTTCGCTTGTGGCTTCATGATGACGCTGGGGACAGAAACTGTGGGGATTCATTGTGCTGTGACCGGTGTTTCAGAATCCCGCTGCTTTCAGCCCAAACAGAAAAAAATTGTCCTGGTCAAAAATCAGCCCCAATTCCTTCATGGACCCTTTTCTTCTTAAAAAAAAAAGTCGTCCCTGGTGGGACTCGGCTTCCAGTGGGGCTTTTGTGCGCGAGGCGGGTGGGTGAGGTGCGGGTTTGTGTATGTGTGTGAAGAGAAAGCTGTGGGGGGATACAGAAACTGTGCAGGAGAGCACGCGCAGGGCTGTGTGTTTGCGGCAGAGGGCAAAGGATGCGAGAATCCCACTGCTTTCAGCTCAAACAGAAAAAAATGGTCTTGGTCAAAAATCAGCCCCAATTCCTTCATAGACAGTTTTTTTCTTTAAAAAAAATTAGTCGTCCCTGGCGGGACTAGAACTAGCAACCTTTCACAGTGCATCAACAAGCAGACAGAATGCTGCATTAGCTACAGAAGCTCATGGCAGATACAGCTAAATACTAGGCTTTCAGTGAGTACTCCCATGCAGTGAGTACTCCCTTGATAGAATTGACCCATTGGTGCTACGCCATTGTTTGAATCCCACCACCATGGGAACCTGTTACTAAAATTTTTGGATCCCACCACTGCCCAAGACTAATATTGGATCATAATCCGATATGTTGGCAAGTATCAATGTATGATAATTTAAATTACCATTAGAGACTAAAAGACTGGCTTCTATATAACCCAACAGTAGTTGAAAATTGTAAGAAACAACTACTAGAGTATTTTCAATTTAATGATAAATCAAGTACCGAATGTAAATATGATTTGCGATGCCCACAAAGCATATATTAGAGGGATTATTGGAGTAGAGCAAACGAGGGTAAGAAAAAAATGGAAAAACAAAAGAGACTTACAAATGAACTTAAAGTACTAGAGGAACAACTGAAGTTTCAACCCAAAAATTAAAAATTAAAAAGCAGGATACAAACGATAAAAGATGTGATGCACAAGAAATGGCAAACAGAAACATTGGAAAAAGTTAAAAAGAGAAAGAAACTTTTATAATGCCAAGAATCAGTGGCGTTATTTGCCTAGGGACATGGGGTGCCACATGCCCCCGGGCGCAACTATTACAGTAACGTGGGGGGTGCCAAAATGTCCCCCCCCCAGAGATCTTTACATTCTATCATAAGCTTCAGGCAGCTGGCACTGAGGCAGCCAACTGCTGCCAGTGCCTGTTGTAGCCCCGCCCACTCTGGACTGGAGTGTCCAGGGGGTGGGAGAAATCGGCGCCCTCCCAGCATTCCCCCCACCTCTGCAGAAGCCAAGTGTGTCATTGAGAGCAGGAGGAAGGGGATGCTCCGCCTCCCTCTGACCCAGCGTGCCTTGCCTTCTCCCTGCCTGCAGTTACAAGCCTTCTCTCCAGCTGACTGTCCAGTGAATCAACCCATGATAGAGGAATGACTACAATTGATGACTGACTACTATCAATTGGAGAAACTTTCAACAAGACTATTTGTTATACCTTCGGGACCGCATTACCCCATATGTCCCTGCTTGTGGTCCCTGGCCCCTTGATGATGCAGCCGGCCTCCACGCGGGCCAGGGCCTTTACGGCTCTGGCCCTGGCCTGGTGGAACACTCTTCCTCCAGCTGTCTGGGCCCTGCGGAATCTTGCTGAATTCTGCAGGGCCTGTAAGACTGAGTTGTTCCACCGGGCCTTTGGAGAGACCAGTCATTGAGTGAAGTGCCCCCTCTTGCTCCCCTTACACCAGGGGTCCCTTAACATCGATGGGACTCACTGCTGCCTCCCTCTTGGGGAGGGTTTTTACTATGGGTTTTGCTGCATGCTGTTTTATTGCACTAACCGCTGTTTTAAAGAGATTTTAGTAATTACATTTTATAATTAGTGGAGCTTGTGTAACTTGTAATTTATTTATCTGTATTTAGTTCTTGCTCCCTTTGGTTGTATTTGTGGTTAAATTTTATGTTGTGCACCACCCAGAGCCCTCCGAGGATAGGGCGGTATAGAAAACCAAATAATAAATAAATAAAATATATGACGACATGGCTATTGTGGGGGGTTGGATGATGGGATGGGGAGGGTGGGGAGGGAGGGGTAGGCTAAGTTAGGAGCTTATTTGCGAGTGTATGTCTGTATGGAAAGCTAATAAACCTTTTTTTCAAGATCATGTTTCAGACTTCAGTGCGGAACACGGTTACTTCTACTGCGGGGGGGAGACATCTTGCATGAGATATGCTAATCACTTGCAGGGAGGCAGGACCAATCAAAACTCTTTAACATCACTTCCTGTAGAGGTCCTCCGGGTCAAATCCCCTCAGTATTGTTCCTGCCTCTGCAGGGTGTGCAGTGTGTTAGTGAGGCTCCATTCGTTTCCTCAGTTGGTGTGTCAGTGTGTCTTGTTTCTGTGCATTAAGTTCTCCCAGGTCTAGCGTGTGTGTGTTAGACCTCTAGAAGCAGGGTGATAGGGAGGTAGCAGACGATATGTCTTCACAAGCCTTTACCACCATCACCACCCCAAGGGAGACTTTTCACCCCTTGGCGGCTGAGGGCACGAGAGGAGCGAAGAAGAACAAAAAGAAACAAACAGAAAGATTTTCTCCAGAGCGAATTTCGTCAAAGAAAACCCAGCACAAGGAAGCGGCAGGACGCAAGGAGGGACCTCCCGCGCCCAAGAAGAATGCATTGCCGCAAGGGAGCTGTGTGCCTTCCCAGGGCGCTGCCGTGATGGCCAGCTCCCAGCCGAGCTCTTCCATCCCTTCGTGGGATATGGGACTCTTGGCCGAAGAATTGGTCAGGCGAGAAGAGGAAAGCCAGAGTGGCAGCTGACCGAACAGGCAAGTCCCAGACCCTGCTACTAACGCAAGGGGGAGGGACGGCCCTGAGCAGGAGGAGGGGGAAGGGGAATCAATCGCCTCCAACTCCGAGCTTTTCGCGCCAGAAAATGAGTCTCCCGCCAATACGGCAATCATGTCTTGGCAAAGCACTCCCCCTGCTGCCTTTCCTTCTGCGGGAGGAAATAGAGAAAACAGCCAGGGAACGGCTAAGAGACACGGCGCAGACTCACAGAACTCAAATTACTCGCCCTCCCACCCCCCACCCCCCCCCGGGGGCCTGGACGGGAAGTCAAAGGGACCCTGTCGCCTTCCCTGACGAGTTAGAGAACGGGTCAGTCAGAGGAGAACCAGAGGAAATGGATAGGTTCTTGGAGGGAGAAGAAGCATTGGAGGAAATAGCTGAGCAATCTGCTAAACTGTTTACAAATGAGGACTTACAAATGTTAATTACCAAAATGATTTCAGCTCTGGACCTTAAAGACAGAGCAGGCGCTGTAGAATCTGGGACATCTCCAGATGAAGGGAACCCTTCCAAAACTGTTAAAGGTTTCTCAAAAGGAAAAGAGGACTATTTCCCAAAAGATTCAGAGGAAGAAAATTTTTTCCCTGTGCCAGAAAGTTTTGTAAAACGCATTAAAAAGGAATGGTTGAACCCAGCCGGCAGGAAGGGTCTCTCTCCATCCTTCAAGAAGACCTACCTGATGCCTGCCCCTTTCCATACCATGTTGCAGAATCCCCCAGTGGACTCACCAGTAGCGATTTTACATTCAGGAGGTTTAGTTGCTAAGGAAGGAGAGGGGAACATTAAGGACCCTCTCGATCGCAGGTCAGAAGCTGCCATATGCAGATCGCACGACTGGCTGACGGCAATAACAAAATCACTGACCCCAGCATCCACAGTTTTTAGAGCAGCTATGGAATGGCTCAAGAGGATATTAGAGAGACTGCCACCAAAGGAAATGGCCTTAAAAGGGGGTAGAGAGAGTACTGATAGCCAATGCGTTAATCGCAGATGCCACTATGGAAGCAATCGCATTAGCCGCCAGAACTACGGCATCTAACATGGTAGCGAGAAGAAACAACTGGCTAAGCCCCTGGCAGGCTGACATTCTCTCCAAACACATAGTAGCAGCCTACTCATACTTGGGGGGGGGGGACACTCTTTGGAAAGGAATTTGATCAGGTTCTAGTGAAACAAAAGATAAAAAGAAAGCCATGCCTAAGTCTACAAAACAGGATAGACCTCAAACCCAAAATAGGCCTACCTTCAGATCACACAGGACACTTCCAAGGACCCCCAGGGAAGGTCCACGCCCAACCTGGAAAAACCAGAGTTCCTTTCAGAACAGACAAAATTTCCGCACCTTCAACAAACAGGGCAAAAATACCAAGCCAAACAGCAATAAGCAATGAAGGTTTGGACCCCCCTGTGGGGTGTTATGGCCCCTGACGCCCCCAGAATATTATTTATATATGTTTTTGCTTTAGAAACATATTGGCCAAAAAGCCAGTTACCAAAGCAAATGTCCTACATAAGCTACTGACTTGTAGAAAAACCAGCTTTAGTAAGATGCAAAATGCTCAGTTTAATAATAGTGTAACAGTCATATATCACAAAAACAACATATGAACAAGACAGACAGATTATAAGTAGATGCCCATATATTTGCTAACCAGCTGGTAAGCAATATGAAAACCCTTGTAGGGAAAGAATCAAAATACAAAAATGTACAGTAGGCCATCAGAACAAATACTGAATCAAGCCTCAAGCAAATATACTCCAGGGAAGTGAAGTGGTCACAATCAATGTGAAGTGACAATATGGATGGGATTTTCTGGATGACCCCTATTTTGCCGTGGATAGCTTCTTCAGTCGGGCACAGATTTTATATATTTGTCCAGATAGGATTCAGCATTTCAAGTCTTAGGCACTATAATGTAATACAAAAACAGCATTGTATAAAAAAAACATAAATAATTAGTTAAATATAATGTGGATAGTATTAAAAATTACATAAATAGATATAAATACATATACATATAATAATAAATACAATATGCCATATACTACAGTAAAAAGCTAAAACCATATAAAATGTGATTTGTACAACAGATTATTAAATGTACTTACATAAAGTGCAGCTTGTACAGAAGATCCCAACTACCAGGCCAAGTGCAAACAAATGTCTTCTTGTCAATTACATGTTGCTACAATATCTATCTAATCACTATTCTCTTAGTAGGAAATATATCTATGTGGCAGCTGATATATCTCAGCTGTAGCAAATGGAACCTAAACAACTGTGTGTTTTATTCTTCCACAGATCCCGCCAGAACTCATATCCTGAAGGCACAATTCAACAAGGTGTTGCTTATCTTATCACACAATAAAGAATCATTTTTTATAAATAACTTAAGAAATCAATCTCATCATTCATACAATTGGGTTAGAAGCATCTGAAAGTGAAAATAAGCTTGGCTTCCAACTGGAGCAAGCAGTCCCCCCCCCCCCAGCAACGTTTTTAAATAGACAGCTTTTAAGGGTGTACAATACACAGAATCTCAGATAGTTTTCTGTATGTCCTGAATCCAGAGTGTTGCATTTGTGGGGGCTTCTAAAACCCTATTCTAAATCATGATCTGTGCTCAATCGGTCTTCTTCTAATTGCTCTTCCCAACTTCCCAATATAAATTAGACCACATGGGCATTCTAACAGGTACACACACTGTTTGGTGTTACGTGTTGTTAAACATTGCCGTTCCCATTTTTGCTTCAGATTAGCATGTGCATATTCTTTAATACTCAAGGAAAATGGAGCAATGCCCACACTGAAAATTTAGAGCAACGCCCACACTAAAAATGTGGGTTCACTTAAAGGATGTGTTTTTTTTTTAAAAAAAAGTCTGGTCTAATTAGAGCTGGGGTCCCCAAACTACGGCCCGGGGGCCAAATGTGGCCCCCTGAAGGCATTT